>NW_009233611.1:0-13404 GCF_000690835.1 Fulmarus glacialis | reverse complement strand
TAGCCGCTCCTCATAGGACATTCCTTCCAACCTTTCACCAGTTTTGTTGCTCTCCTCTGGACGCATTCAAAGACCTTCACATCCTTCTTAAATTGTGGGGCCAAGAACTGTTGACCGGCTGGTTACGCTGTGTTGGACGCACCCCAGGATGCGGGTTGCCCTCTTGGGTGCCAGGGCACGCTGCTGACTCCTGTTGAGCCTGCTCTCAGCCAGCACCCGCAGATCCCTTTCTGCAGGGCTGCTCTCCGGCCACTCCTCTCCCAGTTTATACTTATGCTGGGCATTACTCCATCTTAGGTGCAGAGTCTGGCATTTCAAGTTGTTAAATTTCACCTCATTAATCATCACCAACGCTGAATACAGCGGGACAATCACCTCTTTTGACCGGCTGGTTACGCTGTGTTGGACGCACCCCAGGATGCGGGTTGCCCTCTTGGGTGCCAGGGCACGCTGCTGACTCCTGTTGAGCCTGCTCTCAGCCAGCACCCGCAGATCCCTTTCTGCAGGGCTGCTCTCCAGCCACTCCTCTCCCAGTTTATCCTTGTGCCCAGCGTTACTCCGTCCTAGGTGCAGAATTCAGTATTTGGACTTGTTACATTTCATCCCATTAATCATTGCCCAATGCTCCAATCTATCATCTAGATCCCTCTGCAAGGCACCTTGTCCCTCAAGAGAGTCAACAGCACCTCCCAGTTTGGTATCATCAGCAAACTTGTTAATGGTGCATTCAACTCCTGCATCCAGGTCATTGATAGGTGTGTTGAACAGAACTGGGCCCTAGAATTGAACCCTGAGGATACCGCTGGGGACCGGTCGCCAGCCAGTTGTAACCCCATTCACTACAACCCTTTGAGCTCTGCCCTTCAGCCAGTTCTTCACCCAGCGCACCGTGAACCTGCTCATCCCACAGTTGGACACTGTGTCCAGAAGGCTGCTGTGAGGGACAGTGTCAAAAGCGTTACTAAGATCCAGAAAAATTACATCCACCGCCTTCCCTTCATCCACTCGGCAGGTGACCTTATCATACAAGGATACCAAATTAGTTAAGCAGGACTTTCCCTTTGTGAACCCATATTGACTGTGCCCGATGACTGCATTATTCTTTAAATGCCTTTCAGTAGTACCCAGTATAATCTTCTCCACAATTTTTCCAGGAACCGAGGTTAGTTAACAGGTCTGTAGTTTCCTGGGTCTTCCCTCACGCCCTTCTTGTAGATGGGAATAACATTGGCTAGCCTCCAGTCAGCAGGGACCTCCCCAGACTCCCAAGACCTTTGGTAGATGATCGAGAGGGGTCCTGCCATAACATCCGCTAGCTCCTTCACAACTCTAGGATGGATCCCATCAGGCCCCATGGACTTGTGAACATTCAGCTAATACAGCTCGTCCCTTCAGTGTCTACCAATGGAAAGTCACTGTTCGCACACTCGTGGTCCTCTGACTCAGGGGACCAGTCAGCCCGAGGTCTATCAGTATTATTAAAGACTGAGGCAAAAAAAGTATTGAATGTCTCCATTTTTTCTTCATCCCTATTAGTCAGATGACCATCTTCAACAAGTATCAGTCCAATGTTTTCTTTACACCTCTTCTTGCTACTAACATATTTTAAAAAGCCCGTCTTGTTATCTGAAGCAACACTGGCCGGTTCTAACTCTAATTGATCCTTGGTCTTTCATGTCTTCTCCCTGCATAAACGAACCACAGTGCTGTACTCTTCCTGCGAAGCCTGACCTCACTTCCAGAGATCACACAGTTCCTTTTTCCTTCCGAGCTCCACAAGGAGTTCCCTGTTCAGCCAAGCTGGTCTTCTGCCCTGCTTGCCTGACTTATGACACAGTGGCATTGCCCGCCCCTGTGTTTTTAAAAGAGGGTTCTTAAAGACTGACGGGCACTCGTGGAATCCTAAGCCCTTAAAAGCAGATTCCCAGGGTACTCTGCTAAATAGCTCCCTGAATAGCTTAAAGTTTGCTCTCCTGAAGTCCAGGGTAGCAACTCTTCTGTCTTTTTTCTCATTACACAGAAAATTTTAAACTTAACTATTTCATGACCACTGTGGCCAAGACATCCACTTACCATCACATCCCCCACGAGTCCTTCTCTATTCACAAATAGCAAGTCTAGGAGGGCATCTTTCCTAGTTGGCTCACTGAGTACCTCTGACAAGAAGTTATCTCCTACAAACTTCAAGAATTTCCAAGACCTGCTCATCACAGCAGTATGATATTCCCAGTTGATGTCTGGGAAGCCCCATAAGGGCGACAAATCCAGAAATTTCTCCTAATTGCCTATAAAATAACTCATCAGTGCCTACATCCTGGCTGGGCAATCGATAGTAGACACCCGCTACAACATCTCCTTTGTTTTCAATCCCCCTAATCCCTACTCAGAGGCTCTCAGCCACATCATCACTAACTGTAAGGGCTGTGCAATCAAACCTTTCCCTTACATATAATGCAACACCTCCACCTTGCCTGCCCTGCCTATCCCTCCTGAACAGCCTGTAGCCCTCCATCCCAGCACTCCAATCGTGGGACTCATTCCACCAAGTCTCACTAATACCAATGATATCATAACTCTGGGAGCTGACCAACGCTTCCAGTTCATCCTGGTTTTTTCTTATGCTGCGTGCATTGGTGTACAAACATTTCAGATACGCTCCTGAGCCCTCCGTACTCCCACTAGCATTGCCATACTCAGGCGATGCCATGCCAACCCTTGGCTTACCTACTTCAATCCTGTTCGTATCCACTTCCCCCACTGATTCTAATTTAAAGCTTTCTTGATCAGCCCCACCAGCTTATGCCCAAAGACCCGTTTTCCCCATTAAGACAGGTGGATCCTGAACTTGCCCCCCTTTCTCCTTCTTCCCTGTGTCATCAACATTGTTTTCATCACAAGTACAAAACATAGCAACATACAAGCTACTATGAAGAAAAGTAACTCTACCCCAGCCAAACCCAATACAGCAGTTTAGAAGTCTACAGTCAAGGTAGTCATCTGGGTACAATTATAAAAAGCAGAGATCTAACCAATGGTCAGAGAACATACAGGATAAGACACATCAATACTTTAGATGAGGCAAATCACTCTGTAAACTCCAGCAAGTCTGTTGACTTGTTCTACTCTGACCATACAAGGAGCTTGGTATGGTTTGGTCAGATTGAGTCATCTCCATTGTGTACAGTAACGTTGAGTGAAATGAATCCCCACCGAGGTGCCAACACTGTTGCAGTCTCATGAACACTAGATTTGCACCCCACTCTGTGCCAATCTGCAAGGCTCAGCCCTGCTCCTGTTTGAATTATTGAGCGTCTCCCCTCATCTCTCCTCTTCCAAAAAATGGTTGCTCCTCCGACAGTCCCTCATCCTCCTCCCTCCCCTCCATCCTTGACAGTGTGAACCAGAGCAGCATTGCTGCATACACAGGGTTCATAAGGGTATCTTGAGTCCTGGAAGATGACTGAGCTTCCTGGCTGAGGGAAAAGATTGTACTGGAATATTGTTGCGTGCCTCCCAGTGGGGCCAGCGTCCCTAGTGCCATCCTCTTCTGGAGCCTCAGTCATCATATGAAGTCCCCAGGGACAAGCCCCAGCTGCATAAAGGTAGACACAAGCTGTGCAATGAGTGTAGGAGGGGATGCAGAAAGAGAAATAAAGACCTTCCCTTACCCCAGATTCCTGAAATGTCACTGACTCTCTTCCCCACCTCATCTCTTGAGTGACTCAATATTATTAGTGTAGCTGGTGGTTTCATGTCACTGGTTTTTGGGACTGTGAAAGACTCAGCTGGAATTGCCCAAACCCATGTTCCCACATGTGTAGATGCATGCTCTTTTATTCAAAATACATGTTGAAAGAATTCGTTGATGTGATTTTCTTAACAGCATGACCTGGATTCAGAGGACAATCCTTTCCCTTTTCCTGTCTCTCTTTTCCATTCCCAGTGCTTCTGGGAATATAGGGGGCAGAGTCACATCTTTGCTGTTATCTCTGACAGCCAATATTGTTCACACTTTAAAGCTTAAAACTGGAATTATGTTTCAAGTAAAAGGCAGTATTGATCCCTGGACATTGCTGCTCTAGGTGTCAGGGCCATGGTTCTGATTGAGAAACACAAATAGTTTCCTGGTTTCCTTCTCCTAAACTGAAATATATTTCCTCATTATAATGCTTCAGGCTCTGGACATCCTTTGGTTGGAGATATGGCTACTTGGAAATGAGAGCTGTCTTGCCTGCCTGTAAAAGCTATTGGTTTATGCTCAACAGTGAACATTTCTCCCCCGGATTTGTCAGTCCTCAAACATATCCTATCAGAAAGGTTTGAAGGAGGCCTCTTTTGAGGCTGTTTTGTCGGTTGTTTTTTTTCTAGTTTCTGGGGAAATGAGGGGCCTTGAGTTTGTCAGATTCACCCAAGATTGCTTCTGACAGCAGACAAACATAAGGAAGATAAGAGATTTATCTTTGCCAAAAAAAGCTTCAGGAACATGATAGTGAAATTGGAAACAAACAGAGAAACATAAAAACCAATAAAAGGTGAAGTGAGATTATAATGTCTCCTCATTGTATTGGGATCCAAGGTCATGATCCAGTAACAGTTCTCCCATCTAAATGTTACCATTCAGAATTGACAACCTCCCTAAACATTTTCCCTCACTGCCACGCAAGGCTTTTCTGGCTATCAATAAGTTTCACTGAAGCTTCTCAGCAGATTTTAAGGATTCCCCAGGCTCTCTTGTAATTTAAGAAACCTTATCCTGCTGCAAAATTTTCTAGCTGCCTCCTGTCTGCCACAAATGCAGATGGAGCACCTCTGGCTTAAGCAATGATAGTTTCACTTTGATATGCAGACAGCACTTTTGGAGGGCTGATTCATCCTCCCTCAAGGACTTTTATCTCCAGAAGTCAACAGAATTTCACCCTCCTCCTCTCACATTACAAATGAACATATCATCAAAGCTTAGTTTGCAGTTACAACCCTGGACACAAGGAGGAAAAAGATGTGGGGCCTAAGAACGGGCTGTTCAGACTAAACACCCCTCTCCCTGCATCCCCCTCCCTCAGCCTCACTGTTGGTTTTAGGGTTTATTGAGCTGTACTTGGCAGTGTTATTCCAAGGTTAGTAAAATCCTTGCTACATGTGTAACACTCGATGTTACTGGTGCCAGAAGGATATCCAAGAACTCCTCTTCCCTCTTCAGTCTGCCAGACTATTTACTAGACAAGATTTTAAAGAAGGAGAATAAAAATCTTGTTTTTCTCTGCTCACCGTGAGGCAAAGGAGTTAGGTCAACAGGAACGAGCATCATCCAACAACTCATTTTTTCCTGTTTTCCCATCTGCCTACATTATAATTACACGCCAAAAAATAACAATAAAAATACATTGATATGGTCACTAAGTCAAGTACTCCTAGCTTTGGAAATGCTACAATTAATCTTAACTGTTAGTGCACTGTTAATCCAATGTGGAACGATAATTTAGATCTCATGTGCATTTATGTTATTATTCATATAGTCTTTAATCATATAAATATCTTTTTACTTTTATCTTTGAGAAACTCCACCAGGAAACTTCATAGTTATTTGACGGTGGCAGGAGAACAGTGAGACTTAGAATCATGTTTTTCTCATATCAGGATCTAAAGCTGTGCAAGCCCCTGTGAGGGCAAAACATGATCCCTTATTCCCCAGGCCTACAGAGAGCCCTACCTTGTGAACCGTGATTAAAACCCTTCATCTTGAATATCCAATCTCCTATAGCCCAGAACCATTAGTCCAAAGAAAATCCTGCTCAGCTTTTGGCTGGAAGACGTCCAGAACAGATAGCATATTTGGGAATTTCGCTGCTAGTGTCGGTCAAATCTCCAAGGACTAGCACTTTGTTCAGATTTAGGTTGTTTTTTCAAGGATGGAAAAGCTCTTTCAAAATGCTCAGTGGAAGCAAAAGGAATAGAAAAGTCCCCAGGATTTTTGAGAAATGCTGAAACAACTGAAATATTTTACTAACCTCATTCCTGAAAATGGCCAAACCCACTTCGATTAAATTTTCTAAAAATAAAAACAAATAAAATACAATCTGCTGAGGCAGATACCAGGGGAAAAAAATTTAACCCAAGAAAGAGTAAAAGGTTGTTGTAGATAATCGAATATCAGTGTTTAGAAAGGAAAATCTCTTGCCAGCCCTCCCCTCTGATACCAATGCTCTGCTGTCATGCTCGCACTTGGTGCAGGTCAAGTAATTGAAACAAAGCAGAAGGTCTTGATGGGTGGGATTCCACTTTAACTTTCCTCACTTACCAGCTGCTCCTTGCTCAATCCCAAGAGCGATACTATGAAGTCCTGGAGAAAAAGAGAGAGAAATGAAAATGGACTTGGAGATGCAGTCACAGCAGCATTTATTCTGTATATCTCAGAATTGTCACAGATTATTATTATCACAGTATTATTATTATCGCAGTACGATTATTCTCATAATATTGAATGAGATGAAAACCTGTCATCTTTCTGGGTCTTTATCTTCATATCTAAAATTCCAGGAGGGAGATCAGCAAATCCAGTACATGATAAAAGGGAACATAATACTTTATGCTTAAGATTTCACCTTGTAGAAACTAGAAGGACATTTCTACCTAGGGGGAAGAGCATACAGGCAGAAATGGGCTCAATCTACTCTGGTGCTGAGCTACTAACATTAGATCCTTATTATCTGTCATGCTATACCAAAGCTATTTGTCTTCCCTTCCAAGATTTTTGATCCTGAGCAAGAACCAGGCACCAGGAGCCCAGACTTCTGGCTTGGCATGGTGTGAGGTGGAGGAAGGGTGAGTCTATCTTCACCTTCTCATGTAAATATAATCAGAGGTTTCAGCAGAGCTTGTCAAAGACTGCGGAATGATCTCTGCCAAGACATAAGGATCCTCACATGTCTTACTGACTTATCCAAGTACAGACCTCCTTCTACATAAATACAGAAGAAAATCAATCTAGCCCAAAAGGAAATTCTGTGCTGCCCATACAATTCGTCTTGGAAAAGGACAGTGGAAAGAAGGAAACTAACACCACAGATGTTATTCATACTTAACCGCATTGCTTAATACACTGCTAGGAGTTGTTCTGATGTTGTAACAATGTGAACGTTAAAAGAGCAGAATGGATTTCCAAGGATTTAACTTCAAGAGTCAAACCCTTTACTAACTTCATCCTTCTCCCAGCAACTTTCTTACTGCAAACATTGTAATCAGGGTTGCACTGGCATTTCCATTTCAGTCTCATTCCCAGTTGCTTGTGAGTTTTCTGATAGCTGTTGACATAATTTAGAGCAACTTTAAATTATGATCCAAGCTGTTCTCACTCTCAGTTGGCCTGTAACCTGTACGGGAGTGAGATTAAGAGGAATTAGCTTCTCTTAGCCTTGAACTTCCCATGACTTCCTCCACCCCCTGGAAAGGTAAAATAATGACCAGTAGTTTTATCAGCACCTGAGTCAAAGTCACTATTTCAAGTTCATTTATTCCTCATGGCACAAAGAGAAAGCTGAGGGACAGTGCACATTCTTTTCCTCTGGCTTGTCTTATCTCTTGTTTGATGCCAAGTTCTCCAATGCAAATAAACTGTGATTTCAAGAGGAAAGTCAGAGAAGAAGTGTTGCTGAGTTGATGGATATTTACTTTGACTTTCTGACTGGAGGCAGAACATAAAGCAGGGAATATCTGAACAACCTAGAAATGAATACACAGTTGTCATCTCTCCAATCACTGGCCCAGGTGATCTCATTAACAGAAGCACACTTTATCAGTGGAAATTGTTGCCATAATGTCTTGATCAAAGTAAACGCATCGCTGGGTATACACACACAATCAGAGCCAAATATTCCAAACAGCTTGGATATGTTACGGTAGAGCTGAAAGAATTTTACCTTTCTCTGCGTTATTAATATCTTTTCATCAGCTAATGCATTTTTCCTTTTGTGCTCAAACAGAGACGTCTCAGCAGGGAGCATAGACTTGCTGGAGCCCTTTAGGATATTTAAAGCCACACAGTCAGTAGGGGAGCTTCTTAAAGACACATATGACTTGTAGTTGTCTATCCCTCAATGAGCGATACATCTGACTAGCCATGATCGCCTACAACAAAGGAGTCTATGTAGAAGCAAGGCACCCTGGGCTCCACTTGTACTCAATAAAGAACAAGTCAGCTGCATCAGTAATCATTGCTGAGTAAATGCCTAAATTTGATTGGGGGAAGTGCCGTGACTCACAAAGCCAGCCCAGTTCTCATATTCTCTTCCTAAAGTCATACCTGCTGCAAGATAAAGATGATTTAACTTAGATGAAGTTCAGGTGACTTAACTAAGATGAAGGAAACCACACAAGAGCAACAGAGGATACAGGCCAAAGCAGTCCTTCGCCTTCCCTAGATTCCACCTGCAGCACTAGTCAATTCTGCTTTGATAGAAACACCAATTTCTTCAAGGTTTGTTTGTTTGTTTTTCTTTCAGATAGTTATTTTTTAATGAAATATGGATATGGGAAAGGTTTATCTGTTTCATAGATTTGTTTTCTGGAAGATAAGCCTAGATACACACGAAGATTAGTCAGTGGCTTAGTTGTTTGAGCACTGGCTGAAATGAAAGCCTCTCTTGCCCTATCTTTAAGCCTTGAAAGGAAATGGAGGCATAAAGAAGGCAGAATGCCTAACTAAATACAAAGCACTGAATAAAAGAATGGCATTTTATCATAGGCATGATAAAATGCCTATCAATGCTAGTTCCCTGGCATTTTCTTGACAAACTGTCCTTTCCCTCCAAGATTTCAAATGGTGTTCCTTTACTTTTAATACGGAACAACACCAAACCTTGATGCCTTCACCTTTTGAGAGAAGAGAATTCTGCATTTCTGGGCAGCATTTCTGGGCTGATAGGGACTGGGCGAGAGAAAGTTCATGTTGCTTCTGTGAAATGTCCTTGCACAGCCATTTTCACAGCCAGCCTTGACCAGACTAGAAGTCCTGCTCTTCTCCAAGTGGGGTCAGAGCTTAACCTCTTCATTCTGTGCCTTGAGAAATGGCTGGCTGTAACAGAGGAGTAACTTACGGTGTCCTAAGGTCGTGATCAAAGGATCTCAGGGAAGGATTGGGAACTAACAGCAGAAAAGGTCCTGCCTGGACGTCTCCCTTACACTATATGGTTACAGCTACATCTTTTGATGGAGCAGTGGCTGAAGACAAGACAAAAGCCTGTCATGCTCCCATCTCTCTGCAGCAGCATGGATTTAATGCAATTATACTACTACTGAGTTCAGGCTCCCCACATCTCCCATTATTTTTACATGACAAGAACCTTCTAGGAAGGTCTGTAAAGCAAATTCTTTCAAGAATCAGCATATGGCATTGGCGCAAGAGGTGCTGGGACATCCCCTCCTTCCATGCCCACAAAACCCATACTTGTGGGCTTATGTCCAGTGACCTCCAACATGAACTTGAGCATTGGACTGTACAGAAAAGACAGTCAGGTCTGCCTTGCTTGCAGCACAAGCTTGTGAGAGCTTTTCCTTCTGACATCCACAGGTTTTGTTTGCATCCCTCCACTATGAAGTCCCTCTCAGTCTCGCAGCTGTTGGTCCCTGACTCAAGGAAATCTCTCCCTCCCTCTACAAGTCAATTTGTAGGACTTTTGTACTCACAGAAACATCTGAAGTCAAGATGTCAGTGCTCTCATTACCATTTCAGACAGCAAACTACCTCTTGTGAGGCTGCCTATGATAAAATGCCATTCTCTTATTCACTGCTTTGTATTTAGTTTACCATTCTGCCTTCTTTATGCCTCCATTTACTTCTGTGGCCAACATTTAATGAGATCTGGCACAGAGACAGATGTATTTTTTTTTCTGTCTGCATCACTTATTATTCAGCACCTGAAAGCAAAATCTTGAATGTAAAAGCATGGGGCAGGGAGAAAAAATAGAGCTCATTTTGGTTCATTTCTCACCTCTTAGAAATATTTTCACTGTTTCCTTGTTTCCAGTGCTCTCATCCCCAAAGGCTCTCTATTTGTCATCACTCAAATGTTAATTTTGTTAGACTATGCTGCACGTGGAATTACTCTCATGTAATCCATTTGCTACTTGTTTACCTCATGTATGATTAATCTTTCTCTCCGGATTCTTATATAACACTCAATAGGGAAATATCAGGGTATTCTGGGTATTAGGGTTAATAATCCTCAAATTCTCCAGGGGACTAGGATATCGTGACCATTTCATTATACAAATAGAGAAATGAGACCTGCAGGTTTCATTGCCCTTCTGCCAGTGAATTTGATTCCAGATAGATCAAAAGGCTTGTGATGGGTTTGCCGCATATGTGACCAAGACGAGAATTGAACCAACATTTCCTAGAGCTAAGTCCTATGCTAATCCACAAGAACATTCTTTTTTCATCTCAGTGATTTAATGTGAAGCAAAATGTGACATGATGGCTCTGTGGTAGACAAAAGAAAACCATCCCGACCACATGTGTTAGAGTGTTGGTACAATATCAGTCAATCTTGGACTCGATGGACTTTGAAGCTAAACTCAAATGGTTTTGGGTGCTTATGAGAAAGTTGTTAGGAAACAGTGCTTGAAATTCTGCAGACGAAACAGAGAAAAAGACCTGCAGGAATAATAGCCCTTTGGCAGGGATATGGACATCTAGAAAAAGGCCTTCTCCTTCCCTAGTTAATCGGATGATAGAAGTGTGTTTCTAGAATGATCTTACTTCTTTTTTCCTTTATTTTTTTAAAGGAAGAAAGTAATTTGAATGCTTTAACTCTTCCCTACTCTGTCTGACATCAGTGTATTACAAAGCTCTCCATTCCTCAGTTCTATAGAGACTAAAATAAGAAGGAATCCTTAATCACTGACATGAGGATACTGCTTTTATATGCTATCAAAGCAAGGAGCCAAGAGGTTGCCCTGACTGACATGAGGGCAAAAAGTTGCTTCTCAGCATGAGGTATTAGCAAGATGTTTTGGCATCTAAAGCAAAAGGATGATCCCTCATAGAGCTTTGGGTTGCCTCTCCCCCCTGCTTCTACCTCCTACTATTCCCCTGAATTCCTCATCATGGGGTGGTCTCCTCCCTTTGCCTTTGGCTCAGTCAACCCACAACGCTTCTGAAGATGAGACAGATACAGCGGAGGAAAACATCTGAGGGTGCAGCCACTGTGCTCTACTGCTGACACAAGATGCACTGCTGTCTTTAGAAGATCTACATCATGGAGTAGGAGCCATGAGCAGAACTGTCTCTGCCAAACCAAGCCAGCAATTAGGACATTAGGATTCCCACTTCTAGTCTGAATGGACACAGTCTGCCCCAGTACTGACGTCATTTCTCCCAGCACAAAACCCAAAGGCACAACCTGAAGAGGCAGATAGACTGCTTCAGTCTGAACTGGCCAACAGCCAACACTTCAAGAGGCCTGACATCATCTGACCACATGTAGAAATAGGTCAGGTCCCCTCTTATTACCTTGTGCTGTAATAAAGAAAATAAGAATATGTTAACATAAAACATATCCTAGCAGGTTGGGTCTGGCTAGACCAATAATCTGCATCAAGAGGAGATGTTATTTAAGGAGGATGCACAAACCTCTGTCTGCAGTCTTTTCCTCTTGCAGTCTCACAACTTCCATAGTTTTTGCATTAAGGATGCAAAATATAACCCCAGCCTTGGGGGTTGAGAACACCTTGCAACTTCTAATATTCTAAGCCTTGGGCAGTTCTGTCCCAGGGCATTCAAGATGGCATCTGTAATGTTAGAGCAGCCTGAAGCACACAAGGATTATGACTTGTGGCATCCTCTGCATATTATAATGAGACCATCATCTGTTATTTGTAAGCATGTTTGAAGGTTTAAAGTCACCAGTTCGGGTCAATGTGCACCAATGTAATTCAGAGCTGTATTCCACCGTATTCCCAGATATTGCCTTACATGATTTTGGCCATGATATTTTTATATTGTCAGTCTTCACATTCCTGTGGCAGCAAAACTCCAAAAGTTCATTGCTCCTCTGTTTAAAAAAAAATATACATTGCTTTCATTTTTTCTGTTTTAAATCAGTCTCCTATAATTTCAGGGAATTTTCCCTAGTTGGTGGATTAAATTAATCTCATCCACCACCACTGTTATTTCAGTGACCTTGAGCATATCCCCCTCATTCTTCTCCTCTCCAAACTGAAGAGTCCCCAACTTTATATTCTCTCTCCATAAGGCAGCTGCTTCTTTCCATCAGCAGTGTGAATTGTCCTCTGCATCTTTTTTTAGGTCTGCTTTTTTTTTTTCCCTAACTTGAAATGGTTTGCATTTCTGCGTGACAAAAGCACGTTTTCCACAAAAATGTTCCGACTTGATTTGACAATACTAAAAGATAGGGAACATGCAGCTTCACTTGCTTGTTTGTTGCAGAGACTAATAGCCTCCACTGTTAAAAACATGCCAGTTATTAGTGTTTGCCTGGCTGTCACTGCCTACTGCTCCTTCTTGCAATGTGTTTCCCTGCTAGGTTAAAGAGCTCTTTACTACCCAGTATATTCACTTTGCAAAAGCATTTTATACACTACAATCAAAACATTTTCTAGTCTTTTTTTTTTAACTCTTTTTCTTTTGTAAAGTGAAAAGATTGAGTTCTTTAAGTTGGTCACTGGTCAGTGTTATATCCAGACTGCAAATCCTGTCTGTGGGTCACTTCCAGAGCTGGTGTCCTCATTGCCACAAAGAGCTATGGGTTGGGAAATAACATCAGCTTCTAGTCACAGGACTCTTGTTTGTGCACCCAAGATCTCATTAGCAGTGTTTTCCCATTAGCGCTGCAGCCCTGGGAATGCTAAATGAGTGGCTCATCGACTGTGCCATGTAGGTGCTTTCCAGTGCTTTTCCCTGCCTTGTAGGTCAGGTTGTGCTCTTTGTTCCTAGATGTATAACTGTGCTTTTAGCAATCATAAATGTTACTCTTCTGAAAGGGGTGTGTTCAAAAAGTTCTATGCAACTTGGGAATTTTAGTCTAAACAACCTACTATCTTCCTAATCAGCTGTGTCTAAGAGGCAAGTAATTAAATTATAACGTTGGGAAGGTACTCCCCTGGGAGGCTGGGGAGAAGGTGGAAGCTGGTTTTCTACTTCATGGGTAAGCACTCTAAAAGCAGACATTTAAGAGAGCTTTCCAGAGAAGCCTGGTTCTTTTTCATAGCTTATTCAGTGACTCCCAAGAACAGGGCAAGCCCCCCATAAGATGATAGTGCAAAACACTTACTCTTCAGATCCCACTTGTCATGAGTATGAGCAGATGGATGAGGAACACAGTAGAGTCAATACTGCAATGTTTTAGTGCGTGCCCATACATCCAGGTGACCCGCCTCGTGGATGAGGGA
>NW_009233610.1:0-16830 GCF_000690835.1 Fulmarus glacialis | reverse complement strand
GATGCCAGCTGCGCACACCCTGGTTTGCTCCTTTTTTCTAAAAAAACCCAAGGATTTGCCTCCGCAGCAGCCCGAGCGGTGACCGGGGCCGCTGTGGGAAGGGACCTGGCGCCAGCAGACGTCGGCCACGGGGCTGGAGCAGCGGGGGTCGGGAGGTGGCTTTTTTTGCTTGAAGATGAGAACCAGCGGGTGCTGTTGGCGGGGCTGGGGCTGGGCTGGCCGCGGGCTTGGTGCCGATGGCCACCTCGTGCTGACCATGGGCGGCTGGTGGGGATGGCTGGCACCAACGTGCCCCCACCGAGGCAACTCCTGGGATGGAAACACTGGCGTGGCGGAGGCTGCTGGACCATCTGGGGTCTTGGAATGATGATCCTGGTTCTGGAAGATAATTTATTTGTTGTTATTAAACATCCCTGGGCTGCTCATCTTGACCAACAACCTCTCCCGTTTGTGCAGGGCACGAGGACCTGCTTCCTTCCCCGCTGTCCTGCGAGGCGTGCGTGTTTTGAGCTGGATTTTAAATCAGGGAAGTGTGGTTATCCTTTTAAATACTCACGGTAACTTTATAGCCATGTAAGTCTGAAGGCTTTGATCGGGCCTTTGTCCCTGGCCGGCACGGCTTTGGAAACGCTAGAGAAAAATTCATCCCTGGCTGTCGTGTTAAGTGAAAACTTGCAACATCTGAAAATTAGACAGAAGATAGAGACAAGCATAGAAAAAAGACGTTTTAACTTGCACATGACACTTGGGTCTAGACATACTTGGGTGATGAAAATTTTCTTGTAGCTTTTAAAGTCAATGAGGAACAAAATGTTCATTCTACACATTTTTTAATGTGCTCTAAACACGTAGCAAGTCACGTATTGCTAATGTCCCTAATGCTAAAGTCAGTAATACATCCATACTGTTATAAATAAACATAACAAGTCTTAAACATACTTTGTGGACTTAAAATTACATTTTTTTGGCTAAATATCTACTAAGCTGTCCCCCTCTCCCACTGCAAACCCTATTCCGTTTAATCTGTGATGGTGCCCAGGGCAGAGCCCCAGCAGAGCTCAGTCCGGCGCTGAGGAGGCTTTGGGTCGCGCAGTTGATCTTTGTGTTAGTGGTTTGTGGTCTGGAGAAAGCTGTAACCTGGGAGAAGACGCCCGATCCCTCCTCCTGGGGCTGAGGACGGGTCAGCCTGTGTGCCCACCTTCATCCTCCTTTGCCTTTGGGGTTACCTCGCTTTTGGGAAACTCGCTGCGGAGGCGGGGTATGCTCCGTCGCCTTGCCTTGGTGGCTGACTTTGGTGGCGTGTCGTTGGGTTTTCTGATGCTGTTTTCTTCTATGAGTCCCCATCCCATGTGCCATACCCTTCAGATAAGGCAGTGACACAGAAGTGGATACAACCTTGCTCCGAACCACGGCTAGCTGGATGAGCAGCAGTTTACCCATTTAAAATTGGTGTAACTAAACTTTTCCTGGAATAGTACGACACCAAGGATACGTGATTTTGTAAGCCCATATTTTTCTGACCATTTTAATGTGTTTGCTTTTATTTAAGTGAAAAAACTATTTGTAAGAACGGAGGGGTTTTCCTAGTTTAGGTGAGCTTCTAATTTAAATCTTGAATCTGGGGCTTGTGTAATGTTTAAAATTATACGAGCCTCATCTTGACGTGGGGATTTATGTGCACAGCTTCCTGCACGTTGAGACGAGAATGCCTATCATTAATTTTTGTGGCTTGAAACCGAGCTTGATTTAGATGCTTTCTTCCCGAGGGAAGAGACATTTTATAAAATCACCACAGTGATAATTGTTTGGAGTTCAGAGTGAACTAACTTAAATTTCACATGAATCAATTGTGTACTGTAAATGATTTATGCCCTAGCACATGCCTTCAAACGTCCTTACAAATTATACGGAGCTAAGAATAGGATGATTTGCTGCCAGTGACACTTTGTAGACTATTCGGCAAAAGTGTTTGCTTGCAGATCTTGTTATAGGAAGGTCCTGCTCATCAATGGGGTCAATAAAACACAAATTCCTTCCAAATTTTCCTTTCTGGAGTGTGCGGAAGCACACACATGTGTGTGTACATCCCAGCGTCTCTCCTACAAGAAATGAGCAGTGGTTGGTTTTACCCCTTAGGGTCACCATTCCTCCTCAGCAGAAGACACAAAACCTTGGAGAGCCAGAGATGTAGATGCTCAACAAGGCTCGGGGTCTGACAGAGGTATCCCCGCTCACCATTTCCCAAAGGTGTGAGCATCACGGGGAGAGGAATATTATTTGGGATGCAAAGATAAAAAGCCATATGCAATTTAGTACTTGGATGAAACTAGAAAGGGAAATTTAAAATAAAACATCAAACCACATTTTTTAATGGCTTTAGAGGATAAAGTTATCATAAAAAGGCATCATCAGGAAAGAAACACTAGAAAATCAGTATATCTAACTGTGAAATTTTGCATTTCTTGGCAAGTCTCTTTAACCCGCTGTATTTTTTCCCTTATTTTTTAAGCTGGGGTTTATAGAAAATACGTAAAGTCTTTTTTTTTTTTTTTTTTCTTCCCCTCTGGGCTTTGAAATTTCTTAAATTCTTCTTACTTTGAAATTATTTTTCTTTGGAGCCTTTTGAATGCTTGAATCCATTTCTGTTTCTTTTCTTATTAATGAAACCATTCATCCAAGAAAACTTTGGAGAAGAGAGATCTAATTTACAGACCTACCCTAGTGAAAAGAAATAAGGTGAACAATCAGCTGGACCATCCAAAGGATTATTACTATTTCAGTGTAAGCTATTTAAGAAAATGTCTATGGGGAAATATCTGGAAATGTAATAACTTAATCCTAAATATCATGAAAACAAAGCAAATAACTGAGTATATTGTAGAGACTTGAGAACATGAGCAGAGTCAGATGCTCATCCGGGAGGTTTGTTTTAGGCCGGCAGAAAGTTGTTGGGTTTTGGTTTTTTGGTTTTTTTTTTCCCTGCAATCAGGCCCTGAAAAAAAGACTGTCCTGAAGCTTGCCGTGACGGCATGTAGCTTGCTGCTTTACTAGGAAAAATCTCTTTCTTTTTTTTAGTATATTGACTCTGTAGTACTCGCATATGATGTGCTTTAAGGCCAGAGGGATGGTCGATAAAGGTGATGTTGAATTCGGTAGTGTTTGCTATGGCAAGCGCCGAGTTTCTGCTTGAACTAAGGCTGACCCTTACATACAACATCTCTTCAGTTGAAAGATTTCAAATGTCAAAATACCAAGGATCCTGCACACCCCTCTTTGTAGGTACGTTACCTGACGTTTTAGAAATGTGAACCTTTCTACTGGGTTGCATTGTAAGTATATCAGGAATTACGTGAATCCATTACAACTGACCTAAAATTTTCTTCTTGTTGTTGCTGTTATTACGTTTTACCTTTAACTAACCAACTATTTGCATCCTCCTTTTATTGGGTCTGCCAAAAATGGCTTCTTTTTCTAGCTAATCTTGGAGGAGGGACATAAAGCTGAATACATGAGATCATTTTAGGCATCGAGGAAGAGACAGATGCAGCCACAGAGTGACAGCCAGCGAGTCTGGTCCACGCACACCAAGTTTTTGCCAGCATATGGAGGTGGCCGCAGGTCAGAGGATGCCCAGATGTTGGGCAGCTGAGGGTATTTTGAAGTCTCACGTCAGAGCTTCGCCACTGATCGATAGAGGGATCCTGGCAGGAAGGCTTGCGGTAGGATCCGGTGCTGCCCCATTGCAAATCTCTGCTCACTTAGTACCTACCCTGGCAGCACACCATTTCCCGAGTCGAGCTCGCCCGCCCGCCCGGAGGGAACGGAGCCAGCCGGGGTGAAGTCTGACTTTGTTGTAGAGATGTCAGGAAAACCTGCACTCTGCCCATTGCCAGGCCTGTGCAGAGCAATTATTCATGCTGGGGACCCAATGCTAGGAGACATGGGCTCGGAGAGAGGGAATGTCTAGTACTGGTAGGACGAGATCATTGTACTGCAACTTGAATGAAAGGCATTTTTTTTTTTTCATAACAAAGATAAGACAGGCCGTGAAAGACACTTTTTTCCACGAAGGAAGAAGGCGTTATCCTGCTTAAATGATTTAGACAGACTTTATTTTCTAGGAAAGCCATGAGTCTCTTCATGGGTCATTGTCTCCAAGCTGAGTTGCTCGGTGAGACCTTTCGTCTGTGGAAAAGAGACCCGAATAATGTGAACTGAGCCGGTGACCTTCCACCACTGTAAGTCAGGAGCCATAGAAATGTTTGTCAATGCTTTGAAAAGAAACGGTTGTACTTGAGATGCTTTCCTAGGAAAAAATCCTCAATATGGAGCTACAATGAGGCTAGATTTTAGCGCAGCTCTGCCAGGACACATAGGTTTTCTTTTTCCTTTGAAATAAAATATGGAAGTCAGTGGGGCATCTGAGCTTTTGGGCTATTATATTCAATGCACCTTTTTTTATTTTTAATTTGGGTGAGGTGAGCTTTGCATATAATTAGTTTTCTAGCAGCAACACAAATATATTTTTAATACTGGAAGAAAAACAGCGTGAAAAATTCTCTATATGAGAACTTGGTTTGGTGGCCTCCCATTTGGGGAGTGATATGCATTAGTCTGCAGAGAAAAATCCCCCGGTCCCAACTCAACCAAAACACGTGGCTGCCAGCCCCAAAGGCATTTTCCCACTAACGGTGACAGGATCTTGGCCAATGAGCATCGTCCCTCGTTCTTGGTTGGATTAAACTCCAGGGTTAGTGGAAAACATAAGTATCTCTTAGTTTACTTCTGATAACCTGTGATCCCAGACTGGTAAAAAATGGTGATTCTTCCTCCTGCAGAGACAGTTACTCGAGCTGGGTATTACCCTCTTTTGCTTACCTCTCCTTCCTTCCCCCATTCTTGACACATATAGAAAAAAATGGTGTTACTGTAGATTGAACTGTGGGCTAACATTAGTGTGCCGCATATATTTCCAGTAAACAAGATTCCTGCTTGTCATTTACAATAATCAATAATTACTGTTTTGTCCAAAATCTTTTTTTTTCCCCCTTTTTAAAAAAGCAGGACAGCATCTCAAAACCACACATATCACAAGCTGTTTTCAATATTGCTATGCTCTTCCCGGTCGGGCGCATTTCCCCACTCCCTCAGTGTCCGCAAGCACTTACTCTCCTCCCGTGGACATCTTCCGCTTTGCTTACGTCACGTGGTTGCCCCGGCAGGTGATGTCATAAGGACAGTGGGAATCCTGCCAGGGATCTGCGTCTGCCATTTGCCGTGCGAATGCTGGACGTGGTGTTTGGGCATCACAGCTCTTTAAATGCTGTGAATTAGGGGATGCAAATCTTTCACGAGCAGTGGAACAATTGAAAGTCCAAACTGCATTAAAATAAGTTCTTCCATAATATAATATTTTGTTAATATGGCAAGATTAACCTACAAAATTCATTTATCCGTATTGCATCAATATAGAGAATGGATGATGTGAGAAGATAGGTAACTTGCTTGATCGTGACATAATGGCAGTCTTTACATTTCTACCCATTAATAAATATTTGTGGTTTATTGCTAGAAATGACTGAAGGAGAGATGGGCTTTAGTTGGATTCATACTAGTCCTGGCGTGGTGCTAAACCCCTGCTGCTGTCAGGCATACCAAGCAGGTCTGCTCAGGCGTACTGTGTGCTGGGACTGATTTGATTTGTATGCGAGGCTGCAGCCAGGGAAAGCGTTGAACAGTTGCCCATGGGATGCCTGAGAAATGTCTTTTTAAGAAAATCTGTATGAAAATGGAGGAAATACACGGCCCTATAGAGGAGGTTCTTTTCTGTGTGAGATAATGTGATTTTTTTTTTTTTTTCCCCCAGAAATGACTAGGCCTAGTTAGAAATTGCATTGTTTGGGTTTGTAGGCAAGAACATCATTTACTCGTGTAAATGATCCATAATGTTAATTCCTCCTAACTCATCACGTTAATATTAGTACGTTGGCAAATAATGACTCAAAACCTGCACGGTGACTCTCAACCTCTACATAAGGCAGCATTCAGAGGAAAATGAGTTGAGCCGTCTTTATGTTGTTTGAAAATACGATGTGATGTGAACAGAGTGGGGTTTTTAATCAAAGACTCCTACCTGGTCGGATTTGCTCATCCCTGGAACGGGCGGCTACAGAAGACACTGTCTTAGTGTTAGACTGGCTTTTATGAGGAAAAAGCAATCTTCTCCTTAGCATATCTAGCAGGTTGAAATTAATAGTAGATGGAGAAAAATGAGCAGCTTCTGCTTCCTTGCATGTAAATCATTGGAGTAAAGGAAAAGAATATTTTTTGCAACTTTTAGTAAGACTAGTGTTATTCATAGACTAGAATACTGAACCCCTGAAGTGGGTATTGTGTATGGAAACCCACTGAGGGTCATGGGGACTCTTCCCTGAGTAGGCATCTGGGAGGGAAGATTTCGACACTAGCAAGGCTTGTCTTGGCAAGTTCCTCTCAACCGTATCTTCTTTCAAAATCTTTATCTTACTACTTTTGATATTTTGCCTGTTTGGGCTTTTGTCCCCATATGGAACACAAATTAGAGCTTCTCTTAGCCAAGTAGCTCTAATCCACAGAGGTAGGAACAATGTCTTCCCAACAAATACCAAGCTGGATGAGATTACCTGCCGGTTACCTGCACTGTTTGTCAGGGATTGTTTCCAAATCTTACGTACCTTGTTCAAAATCGCATACGGTTAGCACTTGACACCCATAGCATGACAAAATCCTTCACAAAGGCAGATCGTTTCATTTTTTCAGGCTCTTTACGTTTGAATTAAGTGGTGTCTGATCAGAATTTCCCAGTGGGTGGTTTTTGTGGGAGAGAGCAGCAGTCAAATAGAGCAGGGTAAAGTTGATGTTCTTCTCCTTGTTGTTGAGCCTACTGCACTCGGCAAGTTATATTTCTTCTATACCGAAGAGCGGGCCTGGAGCTTGTGCAGGAGGAAGGAGCATCCCACCAACATGCACCGGATGTTTTCATGCAGACTTGCTCTTACGGGTGTTTTCCAGGACTTGCGCTTTTGCTTTCTGGTCTTCTATTTCATCACCTAGAAAGATCTTCAGGGTTTGTTTTGGGGAAAAAAAAAGTCTATTATTGGGTATAATACAATATTGAAAGTTGAGCTGTCATGGGTTTAAAACTTGAGCAATTATTTTCCTTCTGGCATACAACGAAAATTGCAAAGCATACCCAGAAACGAGTGTGTATTATGGGACCCCAATGGTATCCAGGAGGTGCTTAGTACACTATTTTCATTTAAAGAGAACGGCGACTGCTGAGATATGCGCCTCAAGACGATTTAATGGGTCTCTCTTCCCTGGTAGTGATCAGGTATTTGACAGTTGCTAAATGTTTTCTACAACGACAAAAGCACAGACTCTAAATATTTCTGAGATGATGAGGAGCCTAATGAGACTCATGGATCAAAAACTCGGTTGCCTGTTGGTAGGGAGAGAATTTCAGCAGCACCCTGAGTTTGTACATTGGATGTGGTGGGAACAACCATCCTCCTCCAGCTCAAAGCCAGCGGGGTGGGAAATGGATCTGCAGTCAGCCAGCTATGCCATCCCTCCTCCCCTGAGTCCTTAACCACCTTTGACCTTTTACAAACATCTTCAGAATATCCAGTACAATTTTATCCGCCCTTTTCTCCTTCTTCTTTTAACAATCAAATAGAATTTTTGGTTGGCTGAGACATTTCTGTTTAGGACAACGTACATGTTCAATGTCAAGTACATGACAGGAAAAGAGTTATTTCTATATATTTACATTGAAATATGTTGTCTTGCACAGTGTCACTTGTGTCATAGACCTGAAAATGCATCTTTGGTGTTTCTTAGACTAGAGCAGACGACCTGGATTTCCATTAGTGATTTTCCAGGCTAAGTTTTCAGTGGTTATTTGAGAGATGTGAATGGAGGTAACTTTTCTGAAGAGATTGCCTTCTCCACTGTGGAGGAGCAGTTCAATCTGTAATTTTAAGACTTTGCTTACTTTTTACTTAAAGTCCTTCCATTGATTGCTCTCTTGCAATGCAAGTTATGATCAGCTTTAGAGGAAAACAAAACAAATGAAGAAAAATACTGTTCCTCTACACGAGTACACAACATCTGTGTCAGCTGCTTGTCTGTTCGTTAGTGGAAAGGGGCCGATGTCTTGCCAATGTCTTATACCATTTCTTGGGACGTGCAGGTTTTGGAAAGAGGAGATCGGTCTTGGTCAGTGACTTTGGAGGTAACTCCCCAAAAATTGAATCTAGGTCTAGAAAAGTGCAACTGTTCCAGAAGAGGAAATATCTGTGCTTCTTTTACCGTCATGTCTTGACTGTTATTTTATATGCCTCAATTTGAGAGACATATTATAAATGCTATTTATTAAAGAAATTTTAACACAGCATTGCAAAGAACAGATTTAAAAGCTCCAGAGAAATCCAAAATGAAAAGCTCAAGTCATTGCTGTGGAAAAAGCCCCAGTTTATATAAACCATCAGCATTGCTGCCCTAGTAAACTCAACGGCTTCTGCTTTAACTGTGTTGAGTTTTGAGTGAGTTACCCAAGGTATTGCAGCCCAGTGGGAGAGGTTGCTGGGATTTGTTGTATGTCATGTAATTGTGAAAAATAGAGGGTTTAATGAAGCAGGGAAGGGAGGTGGTATTTTATACAGATAATTTTATAAAATGTGTGTGCGGAATGTATTCTGTCTTACAGGGTCCAAACCGTTATTGATTTCACAGGGAGCTTTGCCACAGAGTCGGTCTGGTCTCTGAGAAAGTTATGATTCTTTCTTTTTCTTACATGTTTTGCCAGACTATCATCAGTTAGTTTTAATGTATTACATGATTTTTTTATCTGTCATTCCCTGTTGTGTAGTTAGCTCTTCAGAAGAATCACTCGTGGCTGTGGGAGGGGAATTACTGCCTGCACCTAAGAAGTCTGGTTCCTTCTTTGTGCTTTTATCTTCCATTACTACTTCATCCAGGATTTCATCTTCTTTGAAAGTTTCATAAATTTCTTCAACATATCTGGGAGGAAAAAAAAGTGGACTTTAACTTAGCTCTTGGGCTCAAAAGCCTTATGGTTGTGGGTTTTTTAATAGGTTTATGTTGAAGCCTTTCAGTTGGTTTAATGAAACAGTAGCAAGGTCCTAACTGATATGTACACAGCTTCAGATGGAAGAAAACAAATCTGATTTCTCCCGAAACTTTTTCATATTTCCTTCTATAAGTTAACAACATATTGGAAATTTTTTTTTTTTTGAACTTGGCCAAAGCCCATTAGCATTGCCTTGGCCTTTAATAAGAAATAGGGAGGGAAGTCTCCGTTCCTCTCCTTTGGTAAGGGAAATATAGTAATATTGCTGTATGTAAATATAAATTGTTTACTTTCTATTATAGACAATTTCTTGAAAGTATAAGCACAGCACGTGAACATACCTATTTTCTTCCTTTACCTGGTATGAAAAGCGAATTTTAATTTCCTAAATAAAAACTTTGAACTCTAAGCACTCTTAATAGAGTGAGGAAAGCTATTTCATGCTATTACTTACTATTCTGGAATCTCCATCACACACAGATGTTGCTCCTTGGCCAACAGACTTCAATCCTGCGAGCAGACTTGAAACCGAGAGCAGTGTAATTGGCACATGCAACATTATTGCATCATTAAATGAGAAAGCATTGTTTTTATGGCATCGTACTTCACTTTTCTGACTTTTTAGACACTCTAGCTAATTCCTAGATATTCTCTAAAGGCAGTAGGGCTTTAACACCTGTACGAGCCATGGGTCATGTCGGACCCCGTGAGCACCGGCTGACCAGCAGCCCTGCACCAGCAGCCGCACCGTTCAGTGGGCAGGTACCTCCTGTGCAGGCTTTATTGCATCTTTGCCTCAGAGGTGGAAAACTTTTAGGTTGAATGAGTTATTTGCATTAAAAGGTGGTAAATTATTTTGTGCCAGAAATGGGGCAAAAAATTGGAAAAAAAGACATATTTTCTCTGACACTTTCTTTAACTGAAAAAATGTGATGCTTCATTTTGAAGTGATGTTTTGAGCCTAGACACGTCTAGTTACCAAGACTGATCCAGTGATGGTTATGATACTGTAATAGGTCTCTTCAATCATATTTTTTTTTGTACCTATAGGCCATGAGTCTGCAGGTCAGGTTGTTGCGTGGTTTTTTTGTTTGTTTTGGGTTTATTGGGGGGGGTTGTGTTTTTGTTTGGTTGTTGGGGGTTTTTTAAGCTCTTCAAAAAATTAACACTTCTCTTTGGTGACAGCACTGAGATGTATCGAACTGATGAGCCTCTCAGGGAATGAACGGCCTGGCTGGGTTCCCCGAAGGGCTGGGGAGCGGCTGGATGCGACCAAAACCTCCCAGCTGCCTCCTGCCATAACCCCCTTCCTCTCCCCTCCCAGCTGTGCCACCAAAGCCTTCGCAGCATCAGCTTCGGAGGGGCTTGGCCAGACACACAAAAAATACACTTACATACATATGTATTAGTGGCAACCTTTTTTCTAATGTCAAACTCCCCAAATCAGGTGGTCATATGTAGCCCAGATACAGTTGCAAACGTTTGTCTTTAGATGTAATTTATTGTAAGAGGTGATTGCATTCACAAAACAAAAGCTCTAGGGGAAGCAATATTTAAATGATAATCCTTGAAAACTTGGACCCTGTCGCTGCATCACAGAGCAGATTAGCTCATTTATTTTCATTGTACAGTGCAATGAGCAACATTCATGCTGAAAAGTAAACGAGATTTGGAAAATGACTGCATCTGAATAACTGTAAATTTTATTAACAGCATAGATTTAAATAATGGCTTTTTTTTTTATCCTGTTTGTGTCCCTGTCTGCTTGCCCAAGTCTGTAAATCATTCATTTGATCACTTGTTCAAAATTTATTAAAATTGATTACCATTGTTTTCACACACGGAATGAATTTTCCAGATCATCTTCATCACTTTAATCCTCAGACAACTCGTGGTCAGGTGGTGGGATGCTCTGGGATGAGCGGCTCCCTCGGCTAAAAGGGTTGAGCGTAAGGGACCGCCTTCGTGGTCCTGCAGGTCAGGGGACCAGCTACGGGGGCTGCTGGGGTTGGGACCTGACCAGACACGGGGGCTCCTTCCGCAGCCCCCTGCCCCCCGGGTTTGCCCACATCCGCAGCCTGGCAGCAGCCTGCCGCGCTTCGTTACTCACGGATAGGCAGCAGGTTATAAATGTGAAAACACTCAGTCGCGGGCATTCAGTGATAACTACAGAATCATTGCTTTGGGGAGAAAACAGGGTTACTCTGCTCACAAACTTGTATCTTTTTAATAAGAATAGACAAATTGGCTACGTTTAAAAAAAATTGCGGGTAGGAAGTTTGTGTACAAGTACACCTGAGCCCATCAGCATCTGAACTCTGTCTGTAGGAATCAACAGGTTTTTTTTGGACGAGGGGACAGAGAAGCTCCGGCAGCTCCGCTCTCCTCCTTCAGGCAGGGACAGAGGTGGGAGCTCTTCCTCCAAGGCCTCTGCCCAACGTGTCAGCACCTCCTCCCCAGGAAGGCGTTGGGCTCCGCTCCAGCACGAGGTGGCTTTTCCCGTTGGGAGCGTGGTGACTTCACAGCCCAGGCTAGCTGGGTCTTCTGGTCTTCAGTGGGAAGGATATTCCTCCCAGCACAGTGAGAATGGGAGCTTTCGGAGAACCCAGCCAACACAGGAGGTTTGTGGTACAACCCTGAGAGCTGCCAGACTGCTGCTACTCCTGATACCATCTTGGAGAGTCAAACCATCTGGATGTCGTCTTGCTATAACGTCAAAAGGGAACTGGAATCGGTCACGAGAGGAGACTATATCATATGCAGGAGCCTCCCAAGCTTGCCAAGAAGAAGCTGAGCAGATACCACCGAAAGGTCCCTGCACCTGCCCGTCCCCTGTGGCACATGGTGTTCTCCGGCTTTGAAGAGCTGAGCTGGTTTCTCCTGCCTGCGGTGCTGGTGCTCAGCGTGATGCTCTGAGCAAGACGTGATGGGGCTGGAGGGAGACCTTCTGCAAAGCCCTGCCGCTGAGTGACAGAGCTAAGCCACAGCGAGGGACGGACCGATGTTCAGGAAGGTAAAGGTATGGGCAAGTAGTTGCATGTTTGCATTTGTAGCAAATATTATGCTTGCATGTATTTAGGGAGTAAAGTTAAGGTAAGTGGAGGAGGGTGAGCATTACAAGGCAATGGAAAATAAGTTGACTCTAAACTTCGTTGTGTTCAGCATTTTTCTACAACAAGGCTCAGAATTTTGCAAAGAAAGCAGATGCAGGCTTGCATGGAAAGAGGGTTTTGTTGCAAATTATAAAATAATGAAGATGTTCTTTTCATTGCTAGGTATTCTTATTTAAACAATATTTAGCTATTGAAAAGATTAAAATTAATCATTGCAGTTTACATTAGAAAGCTTTTCGTAATACCTTTTTTTTTTCTTTTTTCTGGAGTTTGTTTTTCAAAGGCTGCACGAGGCTTTGAGGCTTCAAAGAGCTCATGGGAGCTAAAGGGTCTCCTTCCTTCAAAGCCATGTTACTCCTTTAGGTTCACCCTCCATAAATCCCCATACCCAACGGGAAATGGGCGGATGTCCCCTTCTCTAGGTGCGTGGCTCCCTGCAAACAGTTTTGCGTTCGACTGAGGAGAGTCCTTCTTTCGAGCAGCTATTTACTTCGTTCCTTGTTTCTCGTTTATGAGGAAAACATAAAAACGCTTTCTGCACTTAAAGTCATTCTGGTAACGCTCTAAATTCTATGCTTAAGGATGCATTTAATTAAAGATTGACTATGGCATAAAGTGTAGGTTAATTAAATACCAATCAATTCCTGTATAAAATACATATAAAGGGGCTTTGACTCAGACAGTAAAATGAGTCTCCAGGAGGAGATACCCCTCTTGCACACTGTGCAGCTGAAGAATGACTTCCCAGACACTTTTCCCTGCTGTATTTGCCATTCCAAATGCTAAAGCACCTGTATAAAAGATCTGTTTATTGAAACAAAGCCCTGGTCTGACCCATTCCTGCCGTTCAGAAGAGATTTCACAGAGACTTTTCCATTGATTTTGGCCGGATCCTCACTTTGTTATGGTGATGTTGGTATAATTAGACAAAACTCTAACTGAGGAAAGAATAACTCTGAAGTGCAGTAGTTAATTTTTTCCAAAGATTTTTAACGAGGTCCCTCATAGAGTCAATGCCATGAGGGGCATCAAATGAAGCCAGTATGTCCAAAGTTAATAAAATGAGATGACTTGTCATGAAGCAAGTTGTTAAACTGTAGATGGTCTTATGATAGGATATTGTGTATGCTGAAATTTAGGTGAGCTCCAGGGAGAAGAGGCGTTTTGGAAGGTCTGGAAGACCTTGTGGGAGAAGCCTCGTGTGATTGTCCCACTCTTGTGTTCCTCCCTGGGCCCACAAGAGAACATTTTGGGGCTCAGCAGGACATCAGTCTGACCCTCTCTAGCTGTTCTTCTAGGGTACGACTATCTCTGTTTCATCGGTGTGGTGGCAGTGAAAGCCTAGATGTTAATGCTGAAATTTCAGGAAGATGCCTGGAGTTTGTGCTCCTCCACTGGTGGCCTTTAATCTGAGACTAAATGGACAGTCTTGAAAAAAGAGGCCTTAGGCCTAAAGGTTACACAGTGAAAAAACGGCCGAGTTTCTCTTCTAACTGGACCTACTTCTTAAGAGGACCTTAGAAGAATGGCTTTAAGACGTTCACTGCTCTCCATGCTCTGTAGTACTTCAGCAATATTGCTTACATGGTGAAAAACAAAGTTATCCTTTGTAGAGTAGTGCCTTAAAAGTGAAGTGTTGGTTTGGGTTTTTTCAAAACTAAAAAATCCTCCATTTTAAAGTTGTTCAGAACTTTTTTGTTGGGCATTCTTATGTTTAGCCTACTAAAACATGTCAATTTGATTCAGGAGGAAAATGATTAATATAATTTTGAAATATTTTCATTTTAAAATGACTTTAAAACATGATTCCATTAAAAATACTACTGTCCTTTTATTTCCCATAAATCCCCCTGAATCAAAGCTTTCCTCAATAGCGAGTCTTTTAGAGATGTTCATCCCCTCCTTTAGAAAGCTGTTTTCCATTTCTACAGTGCTGTTCCTCCAAGGAGCTCAAGGCACCTGGTCAGCATGGCAGGACCTCTTAGAAGTATTTTTCCACTTTTGCAGAAGGAGAAACATGAGCTAAAAGGACACGAAGAACTTGCCCAGGGTCTAGCAGTATGCCATGCTGGAGCAAGGGCTGGAAACCACAGCCCCCAGCTGTCGGCTCCAAGCTGCGCTGCCTCCTCCTACCAAGGCTCAATGATTTGTGGCAGGGAAAAAGCAGAAATTCAAACATTAGAACGTACTAGTTGGCACAATCGTGTTAAAAACCAACATTTGGACCCTATTATATTATAATTTAATATTGTTGTTGGTTCCCAAAGCTCAATGTTTTCTGCACTTGCATTTCAGCCCACGCCCTGCTTCCCAGCTTGGTGGGGTTTCTAACTAGCTCTGCAGGTGCTTCTCTGCTTTTCTTTGTATTCCTTCTTTCCTTTTCCTTTTATTCTGCTTTGTCTTTTAAAATGTCATCTCAACTCTTCTATTTTCCCCTGCCTTTTTCATTTGGCCTTCACCCCCTGACGCTTCGTGGATGGCCAGGGTGAGGTGCCTCTTCCCACACCAGGTTTGAGCCAGCAAAGCTAAAGGGAGCGCAAAGCAGGCAGAGGTGAAGTCCCCCAAGCCTAAGGACACTGCATGGCTTCGTGTTGATATTCTGCCTGACACATGCATACGAGGTACGAGTTGCAAAAATGAAGTTGCAAGTTAATTGTTCTTGTTGCTGAAAGGCCTAGGTTAGTTGCTGTCATTACACTAATTTTTATACTGTCTTAGTGACCTTCATATCATATTAACAATTTTATATTATGTTAGCAAATTGCTCAGTGAGAGCTGCTAGTCTGATTGCATACTGAAGGTCATTAATATGATATGAAAATCTTATTATATTCTCTGCTTTCATATTTTATTAGTGATATGGAAAGCAATAAAGAGGCTGATTTTTGCTGGGAGGTTCCCCAGGGAAACAGGCTCTACAGCAGTGGTGTCCCACATTGGCTCCTAATCCAATCTCAATGGGAAGTTCAATTTCCTCATCATTAATTATTTAGCTGTATTTAACTGCTGTAAATGCTCAGATTAATTTTTTTAACTGTTGAGTTTGATGACCTCTAACGACATCGGTATTAACCAATGCAATATGAAATATAGTTGCTTAATGCAAATAGAAGCTAACTCTTCCACGAGGATTTGTGTGAAGGCATAATAACGGCAAATTTAATTTTTCTACTATAACAGCGAAGGCTTATTGTATTACCACCTTTGGTGCAATTCAGTATTGCAAAATGAAGGATGAAGGCGATTGCGGCTGGGGCATTCCCTTAAGGTAAGCCTGGCTCGGATGGTCCCTGGCGCAGGGTGGCCGGGTGGTGGCACCGGGGCTGTCCCCAGGACAAGGTGCCAGTGGCTGGCCAGGCGTTCCCTTCGATGAACTTCCCGGTGCGTTCGGCTGCTGATCGACTGCACCAGCACAGGGGAAAGCTAGCGTAACCCTCGCCTCGGTTTGGGCTCCTAAAATTTTATTTCTCAAGTAACGCAGAGCAGTAAAGTCCTAACATGATAGGTAGAAATGTTATCAGCCACCTAACAGAGCCAAATGTGAAGGCAATAACCTTCGGGCAGTTTCTGTCTATTATTTAAGTACAACAAAGCTTTAATCTTGAAGAAAGAAAGTTAGAAACAATAAAGACTTTAATAGAAAAGAAAGGTCATCACTTGCAAAGACAAATGATTTTTCAAGTTAACAATGCACTATATTAGAATGACTTCAGTCGAAAGGATGACTTTGCCATTAAGCAGCAACAGTTAGGTGCTTTAACGCTGTGACAGCCTCGCGGTCCCTTAACTCGCCCTTAAAATGACATATAACAGCAATTGATCAAATGTTACCAACAACAATATTAAATCATAATATAATAGGATCCAAATGTTGTTTTTTAACATGATTGTGCCAACTAGTACATTCTAATGTTTGAATTTATGCTTTTTCCCTGCCACAATATGAGGCCGCTTTGAGTTCATCGGCTTCAGCGACACGATGGCTGCAGGACAGGCGACGTAGCACCTCAGATCCTGGGAATACGCTTCCAAAACAAACTTATAATTGGCTCGTTTGCTGCTAAGGGTTTGCAGGAAAGTTAGTCTGCAGGTTCCCGCAGCCTGGGGAAAATCCCAGCGGGTTTCTGCGCTGCTCTGTGCAGCACT
The DNA here is from genome assembly GCF_000690835.1 of Fulmarus glacialis. Classification (NCBI taxonomy): domain Eukaryota; kingdom Metazoa; phylum Chordata; class Aves; order Procellariiformes; family Procellariidae; genus Fulmarus; species Fulmarus glacialis. Next base: position 438 of record NW_009233610.1, on the reverse strand, counting down.
TCAGCACACAAAATGGATTATATCATTCAATAGAAATCGGTGTCGAGGGATATGGTCTGAATTTATAGCGAGAGGCACTGTGCAGTGGCAATAGGCCTGCCTGAAGTATTCAAACACGTTTGATTATTTAGCTTCAAGTAAATAAAAGCCAAGTCAAACTTCCAAGGTTGTTTCTCTGAGCAACAAGTGAATTACAAAGCTCAAAACGCAACCAAAATAATGTTAGGCGCAGCTGAGGACCTGGCTCAGAGTTTGTGTGCGCTGTCCCCATGCCTGCACCAAACAGATTTAAAGTCGTTATTTTTTTTGCCCGTGGCTGGGAATGGAGTAATGGCATCGCGTGGAGGGAGTGGGTCCTGCCCGCTGCTGTGCAGTGCTGCTCACAGTGCTGTAGATGGCAATGCTCCACCGGCGCTGCGCGGTGCCGCCCAGCCCCGC
>NW_009233609.1:0-2122 GCF_000690835.1 Fulmarus glacialis | reverse complement strand
TTAATAGTTTCCAAAAGATAGCTCCCAAAAAACAGGAATGACAGCAAATAACAAATTTGTTTTAACCCATTCGGGTCAGATGTGTTGTTATCTCAACCATTCAAGCCCCACGTTGGGCACCAAAAAGGATTGTCGTGGTTTAACCTGGCAGGCAGCCAAATACCACGCAGCCGCTCGCCCACTCCCTCCCCCCCCCCCCCCCCCCCCGCGGGCGCGGGGGGAGCAGCGATTAACCCCGGGTAAACAGAGCCGACTGCCTGGGTTGAGATAAAGACAGTTTAATAGAACAGAAAAGGGAAAATAATAATGATAATGATAGAATATACAAAATGAGTGACGTAAAATGCAATTGCTCACCACCCACGCTGACCAATAACCGAGTAGCGATCGCTACTTCCTGGAACACGCCTACCATTCATATACTGAGCATGACGTCACACGGTATAGAATACCCCGTTGGCCAGCTGGGCTAGCTGTCCTGGCTGTGCCCCCTCCCAATGCTTGTGTTTTGTGGTTTTGCTTTTGTTTTTTTTTTCCTTAAGCTGAATGTCCTTGACTAGCAGGGTACTTAGCAACAACTGAAAACATCAGTGTGTTATCAACATTCTTCTCATACTAAATCCAAAACACAGCACTAGGAAGAAATTTAACTCTATCCCAGCCGAAACCAGGACAGCTCCCAAGAGTAAGTCCAATAGACATGGACATACCTGGAGGGAGTCCAATGAAGGGCCACAAAGATGATGGACTGGAGCATCTTTCACATGAGGAGAGGCTGTGAGAGCTGGGACTGTCCAGCCTGGAGCAGAGGAAGCTCAGGGGGATGTCATCGATCTACATAAATACCTGCAGGGAGGGTGCAAAGAGGACGGAGCCTGGCTCTTCTCAGTGGTGCCCAGTGGCAGGACTGGAGTTCATGGACACAAACTGGTACACAGGAGGTTCTCTCTGAACATCAGGAAACACTTTTTCCCTGTGAGGGTGACCGAGCCCTGGCACAGGGTGCCCAGGCAGGCTGTGGAGTCTCCATCCTTGGAGATACTCAACACCCAACTGGAAGGTCCTGGGCGGCTGGCTCTGGGTGGCCCTGCTTGAGCAGGGGCTTGGACCAGATGGACCCCAGAGCTGCCTCCAACCTCAACTAGCCTGAGATCCCGTGATTCTGTGACCAGGGGCATATGCATGTGTGTGGGTGTTTGTGTGCAGCTGCATGTGTGGTTTGTGTGTGTCTGTGTAGGGGTGCAGGCTGTTTTGTGCATGTGTAGCTGTGTGTGTGTTCAGTTGCGTGTGCGTGCAATCGGGGTGTGCAGTATCCGTGTGCATGCAGCTGAGTGTATGTGTAGAGCTTTGTGTGCATGCACACACTGTTGCATCTGTGACTGCTTGCTCTGGTGTACGTGTGTTTCTGTGCAGTGCTGTGTACGCTGATGTGTCTGGGCGTAGGCATGCTGTGAGCAGTTGTGTGTGGGGATAGCTGTTCACAGCTCCGCCTGCCTGTTTGCGGCTCCATGTGTGTGCAGTTGCATCTGTGCACTGGTGTGTGGACTGCATATAGCTGTGTATATGTAGAGCTCTGTGCATGCAGCTGTGCATGTGTGTGTGCAGCTGTATGTGCAGGAGGGAGCTCTGCAGAGCTGTGTGTGTGCAGCTGTGTGCCATTGTGTGCATGCACAACAGACAGCCGTGCATGCACACACCCTGTCCTGCATATCACTCTTTGTGCGTGTATGTTCGTGTTTGCAATGGGTGTGTGTGGAGTCGTGGTATGTTTGCAGTATGTGGGGGCGGTTGCAGCCTGTGAGTGTATTCACAGTTTGTGACAGGTGTGTGTTTGCAGTGTGTGGTGTGCACGTGTGCATAAGAGTGCATGTTTGCAGTGTGCATATGCACGTTTGCGGTGTGGGTGTGCCTGCGGTGTGGGTCTTTGTGGTGTGTGTGCGGGATGCGTATGTGTGCAGGGTCTGTGTGTGTTTGTGTGCAGAGGCTGTGTGTGCAGTGTAGGTGCGTGTGGTGTGGTTGTGTGCACAGTGTGGGTGTCCATGGGGTGTGGGTGTGCAGGATGCGTGCGTGCATGTGGTGTTTGCAATGTGTGCATGGTGTGTTTACCGCGCGCGCGGGGGGG
>NW_009233608.1:28064-37216 GCF_000690835.1 Fulmarus glacialis | reverse complement strand
GGGGGGGGAGGGGTTGGGAGGAAGATATGTTTACACCTTGAAAAAGCCAGTTATTCCGAAAAGCTGTGGAACTAGTTCCATCACTATTGACACCAAAAAGAAACTAACATACCTATACTGGGCCTCTAATACATCAAATTCTGTATTCCATGCAGTCTTAATTCAGTATTTCTTTCAGTTCAGGAGCAGAAACCTTTTCCCTTAATCAGTTACAGCCAGAATTCAAAACAAAATGATTTTTCACAACAATTTAAGCCTTTTATCCAACAGTGTCTTGTGTAAGATTTCTGGAAAGAAACTGTAGTGCTGGCTGCCTGTTCCTCATAGCTGTGAACTACTAAAGATCTACCTATTCCTGAGCATAAGGTACTGCAGCGTGACACTGAAATTGTTCTCAGCTGTATTCAGATTATCAGACCATTTATCACCAAAATGATTTTTCACAACAATTTAAGCCTTTTATCCAACAGTGTCTTGTGTAAGATTTCTGGAAAGAAACTGTAGTGCTGGCTGCCTGTTCCTCATAGCTGTGAACTACTAAAGATCTACCTATTCCTGAGCATAAGGTACTGCAGCGTGACACTGAAATTGTTCTCAGCTGTATTCAGATTATCAGACCATTTATCACCACATGTTCATTACACTGGGCATTTCTCACTGCAAAGCTTTACAGTTAAATTAACTTGAAGCATTTCAGCTAGTCATTTTAGATTATGAGCCAAGCCATAATAATCAGCAGCAAAGGTGAAAGTTGACCATCATTCATTTAGAATAAAAATTGCACAAGACTTAAAATTAACAAAATAAAATAATTTTTTAAAATAGTCAAAGAGTTCTTTTGTGACTAACAAGTTATGAAGAGTGTCTTCCTCCACCTTCATGTCTCAAGGTTGCACTAACCCCACCTCTGAAAAACTACAGGCTCGGACCAAAGATCTTCTTATGGTTGGATTCTGGGATCTTTTTCTGCTAGGGGTTCCCTAGTGCTGATTAATACAGCTGATTTTGTGCTTCAGCTTTGTTCAGTGGAAGCACTAATTTGAGTCTTTCTACCACCTAAATTCCTGTTTCCACAAACTTTATACTATCATGTTACTTTTGAGGATCTCTGTGGCAAATTTGGCTGAAATTAACCAAGAAAACCAAGAGGAGAAAGTCTCAAACTTACAGGCAACATGACTTTATACACTTTTCTTCTTCATGGACATGGGTTAAATATAAGGGATGTACAATTTTGGGGGGATGTGTAGAGGAGAGAGGGAGGTATTTTCAGTGACATTTTGGGTTGGATGATTGAATATTTCATGGTGAATGCCAAATACTTATGAATATGTAGACCTTCCTAAAGAAGTGTGTGAAAAAATCTGAAAAAAGCCAATCTCCCCTCAGCTCCCCAAAACTACCATAATCAGATTTATAAAACAGTGAATTAGAAATCAGAAGGTCTTATTAATAATCCTAGTTTTGTATATTTGTGCATACTGTTGCATATCCTATTGTGTATCCTTGGGTAGGTCATTTCTTCCTCTGTACCACATTTCATCCACCCTGTCTTTTGCTCAGACTGTAGGGTGGTTGCATAATGGCAGTCCTCAGTATGCTTTTTGTTCAATATCTCATGCATTAGAATAGAACTGAATTTGAATTAGAAACTTGATACATTTGGAATCTTTTTCAAACTTGTAATTCAGAGAAAATACTCAAAATGGATAAATAAGATAGCAGGAGCTTTGTGTTACAGTGAAGAAAATTTCCATTACATGTCTCAGAGCATGTACCAGAACAGATATTGCTAATGGAGAAAAATTGTAGGTGGAGAGGCACAACAAGCCTATTGGCCACCCCATGCTAAACCCAGGTTGTACACTGTCTCTTTTTATGGTTTCTTCAAGTCCATGTTTTGCCAGACGCAGAATGTTTACATTCACACAGCCTCAGCATATGTATCATTTTCAGCTCAAGACTATTTATGAAATAAGGTCATAAACTTAATTTTACCCAGGTGAAATGCATGAGGTATGTATCACCTTTCACTGTTCCAGGGCTGCACATTTATGAGACAGCAGTGATATTACATGAGAACTTTACCATATTCTAAAGGTTTTACAAAAATAAAAGGTTCAAAAGTCATGCAAATTATAGATTTCATAACACCCCTGTCTTAATCCTGTTAAAGCCTTTCATTATTTTACTGCTGTAATTCTGGAGAAGACAAGATTTTCCCCTTTTGTCTTTATTTTATGCAAAGAGGATTTTGAACAGTGAGCACAGTGGCATACATAGCTCCTTGGAATTGCTCCTTTTGGAGTTTACCATTCAAGTGAGTGAGTAAATACACTGCCTCTGAAGATTACAGTGTTTTGTTAAATCCTGGTAGGTATGTGGATTCCATTTTTTCACACTTGTTTGATATATAATGTATAAAAGCATCAAGATGTTGAATTGTTTCCTTCATGAGAAATTGCAGTGATACAAGAAAATGTAACTCATGAAAGCTCTGGTGTGCTAAGCATGAAATAATTGAATAAAAAGTTAAATCACCACTGCAAAAGAAATTCAGCACAGTGCAGAGGGCAATGTTGGATCCATGCATTAGGTGACTCCAACACAAACATCATTTTGAGGGCCTGTGTAGGATGACTGCTTTACCAAAATTCCACTCACACTGGAGGAAAGGCACCCCATACACATCAGACTTGAGTGAGTCTGTCCTTCCTCAATCCTAGCTGCTAGACATCTGTAAATGGGATGTGTGATCTAATCTAGTTGTCTGGGCTTCTTTTCATAGACAGTGGAGTAAGATGGATAGACACAGAGTACAGACCAACAGAAACATTTTAAAAACTGTGGTAACAACCTCCTGAGAATTTTATTTCTTTATTGAGTATAAAGAAAGCCTGGAAGAAGAGTATATACCTAATTTCTCCCTAACTGGTTAAGGGAGTCAAATCACACTTTTAGTTCTGACAGATTTTGCTTGCCCCTTGAACAAATGTAATTTTTACAATATACTTCAAAAATCAGCGAAGAGTTCACAGGAAATGAACTAGTTAATAATAGTTATATTATAAAATAAATATTTATGCATGTGGTCTTTTGTATATGCTTGGATTAACAAAATAATATATGCAGGTTTCACTTATTGATTTATCTTTTAAATGACATAGTTTTTGTCCTGTATTGGTAGCATGACTATCATATGATCAATCAATAAGCATAACTCCAGAGCTTTTAGTTCTGAGAAAACCCAGAAGTAACATCATACACAAGTTATCCTTATCTTTGACTTGACAGCAATAATTTTGCAAAAAAAAAAAGACTTTTGAATATAACTTTACCTAATTTATATCACTCACTCAATTAATAATACTGTGCAAACCCATCCTCAGTCTTAACCTGCAGAGAGTTGTCTAACCTTGCCAGAAGTATCCAAAATATCTGGAGAATATTAATGTTACTGCAATGAAACATGAGGTGGAACAAGTGTGGTACAAAACATACCATCTCCTCTGAAGTCCTATACAGATTTCCAATATAAAAATTGTATAGAGTTGCTTCATCTTCTTTTTAGGTTGAAGACTATTCCTCAAAATAACAAACAATAACTGAAGGATCTCATGTTACTCTGGAGTTAGTCAGGCAGTGGTTTAACATCTGTGGAGTCAGAGATCTTGTAGAAGTCGCCTAGTCCCTAGAAATCTTCTAAAGGTCTGTCCAGGAACAGATATAGACTCTATTCTGAATGAATCACAGAACTAGAGATTATTCTAAAAACTAATACACAATTTACATGTTAGAAAAAATCATATTTGCATGCTGTTTTGTTGAAAACTTGGGCAACTTTGGACTTGACCTCACTTATCTAAATTTTAGTCACATTGGGAAAGGCTTAATGACCATAACAGCAAATTAAGAACTTAACAAAAAAATTAAATAATTTTTTAAAATATTTTAGTCCTCTCAAAAACAGAGAAAAATATCTGGTTTTGGGGTGGGAGACTTACTATTTGGTGTGGCAGAACAGAATATCATCATTAGGTTATGCAGCTGTTTGCAACTCTGTGCATCACGGACCACAGATACTTTTATAGCAACTAGGATTGTGGATCTTGATCATGGTATCACTCTTTACCATAAAGCAACAATAAGAGTAATTAAGGTGATGCAGATATAAGATCCTTTCAAACGGTGCATGCCATAGTCAAGGGAAAACCTTGTCTTTGTACTGGACCTGAAGTTATCTTTCCAAGTTTCTCATAATATATTTTGAGCTTTAGTTAAAATATTTTTGTAGTATATCAGTGTGAAAAATAAAAAAAAGAAATCATGTTTCTCCTGCAAGGGAGATGTCTTAATAAATGGCAGTGCATTGGCAGTATTACTTTTCATCTGTGCATGGTAACCACATGGCTATACTCTGTTGGAAACAAGTCACTGGAAATGAAAACTCATGCTGTTCCATCCCAAATTAATCAGAAAAAGTGAGCGTAATTGGAGAACAGAACAGCCTACCAAGGGAGGTAATCAGAGAAGTCACCATGGCTGAAGACACTCAGGACATTAGTGGTAATGATGTTGTTGAGTGACCCAGTAAAACACAAGGAGACACATTGGCTGACTCATGCACAGTGATAATGCTACTGCTGAAATATTTCTTTACTTAGGATTTTTTAAATCAATATGAAATTATTTAATCTACATTTCTACTTTGAATAAACTTCTAAAACTTGTAAGTGGGTTTTAGTCCTGATCAGCATCTCAGCTGAGAGGCGATGAGAAGGAGGGGAAGTCTTACTTCCAGTTTTCCTTCCAAACTTTTTCCAGTTATTACTTGTTTGATCCATATCCAAATACGGAAATATTTTTGCCAGTATCCAGATACCTGATAGCAAAATAGTTTCCCTCACTTAGGTTAAAACGAATCTAGAACTAGAAAACTAGTTCTGATGTAAATATCTGTATTTTAAATGTCTGGACATAATTTAAATCTCATCCATCTATGCTGTACTTCCCAGTCCTTTTACATCCTCTAACATCACCTAAGTGATCCTGAGATCCAGCAGTGGACTTGTGAGGGACATGATCTCCTTGCTTGCCAGGATGTTTCTGGAGAAATTTTTCCTCAAAGCTTCTCGCCATCTCTAAATGTAATAAGAAAACCCATGTAAAGTTATTGGCAGAAGGTCTTATTTTTTCCTCTGGGCTCATTAACATTCAATATTTTCCTTATATCTTCCATTCTCTTTACATAAAAAAAATAAGTTTGGAGGAAGCAGGTTTTTAATTCCTAGATAAATAAGCCATATTTACTGTCATTTCATATCATTCTCCCCTCTGCTTTTTGCTTCCACCAAAGACTTCAGCACCACATGTGTTTCCATGTCTTTATTAGCTATCCAGAGAGACTGTCATCATTAGGAAATGGGTCCTTCTGTCACAACTCAAAACTACCATGGATAAGTAAACAGCTGAGTGAAATTCAAAGAAAACACACAGCACCATACATTAATATTCCATTCATGGTGATATTTACCAGCAACAATCACATTTCAAGCTCAACCTTTCATTTATCTACTCATATGAATATACAAGTATATGCACACAAATATTCACATATAACTATATTCTGAATCTTTTCCTCTAATTCCTGAAATGATTTACAAGAACATAAGTAAAGATGCTAAAAGATATTTTACTTTTCAAAACAGTTGCTGTGTTGCAGTATTTTTATAGGATCAATTTTAATGAAATTTCATTTAAATTCTTTTCTAGTTCATGTTTTTTGATTTACAGTCTTTAACTATATCATAGTTTAAGCATAGCTTTGATGATTTACTGTTCTAAAGTGGCACAGAGGGTGGAGGGAAGATATCTGTACGTTTCAGCTAAACTTGTAAGTGTATTAGAAATATTGTGATGGACATTTATTTTCCATGATGGAATTCTAAGGTCAATCGAAGGAAAAGCAGAAAGAAATAGTAACTACATTTGACAGAAACTTTTACAGATAAATACTACTTGCATGCCTGTAGACTATGACTGTCATTAAGAAATACATTTTTTCTTTAAATTGTTAATATAGTGAATATGACATATTAACCTCTGTCAATGACTATCTCTTGGGTCCCTGCATCTTGTGGTTTGTCTTAAAAGAAGTCAATACCTGTTTTTCCTTAGTGTTTCATTCCCAGGTCAATAGTCCCAGCTGAAAGATCTTGTGCACTGGTTCACAGAGAGGGAAAGCTGGAGCTGCTAAACAAAAATATCATATTCAGCAGCAAGTCTCCATAAGGCTGGACCATATTATTTTAAAATTATGAATGAGGAACAGCCAGACTTGGAGAAATGAGCAGTGACTGTTGGAAGGTGCTGTTTCCTAATCCTTTCTCTGATAATGATTTGCTAGGAAGCTCTCAGCAAGTCATTCACCTTTCTGCTCTTGTTTCTCTGGAGAGCTGTAATAATAATCCGTGCCCATCCTCAGGGATGTCCAATATATCTGTCAGATAATTTTTCTATGAAGTTTACACTGAACGCATAAAGACGTGGTGAAAAAGCAAAATGCATTTGACTTGTTTAGTGCTTTCAAAGAAAAGAAAAACACACCTCTGTTTCTTGCTCATATAATACCTGTTGCCTATTTGCTTTCAAACCCAGCTTATGACAGGTGTGGTCTGGGGACTTAATGGTGTTGTACAGATCCATACATTTTTCAAATTACTTTCTCAGCACCGAAGTTCCACAGCCTGCATGAGACAGTACAGTATTAGATAATCAGTTGTACTTTTCCCAAAAAGTATGTGGAGGTTTAGCAGCATGACTCCCATTGACATTAATGGGATTTGGACAGCTAAATCATAGTGCACTGCTTCAATAAATATTCCTTACACATTCCAAACTGACAACAATGTATGTTATGTGGACAATAGAAAATGGGTGGTAAATAATATTTTCTGCAAGAATGATTAGTTCTTGGTTCAACAAACATATTGTTCACCTTTAGAGCATATAGGACAACTTGTAGGACTGAGTTTCCAGCTGCAGTAGGGAAGGTCTTAGCACAACTAAAGAACAAGCAAAGGCATAACAGTGTAATGGAACGTTGTCTTGGGGGCACTTTGCACAGTGAAGTTTTGTGACACATCAGCTCCAGAAAACTCAGGGTGACATTTGTATGACCTAATGTTATCCATCTCAAAGCTGAGTTTCTGCATTAAGTCAGCCACAAAACCGGCTTTATAATCTGATAACAGGACAGCTATGACCAAAGTGGATTCACGTCACAATTTTTAGTGGTATAACACATTTTCTTGATGTATGTGTACTTCCATCAAAAATGGAGTGTAGAAAAAGATTGTAGCGCATACCATCTGCCTATTTCATAACGACTAATCTGAAATGAGTCTTCCCCTTCTTGTACACACAACATAGCAAGAGGACATCCTTTGAGTTTTCTGCCATCCTTTGAGTTTGCCCACAACTTGATACCCATGTATGTCTGTGACTTAAACTTGTAAAACTGTTCTGAAATCAGGGCTAGGAATAAGTTTATTCTTTGCTGAGGAAATGTGTACAGACAAGGGAGTACATGATGTCTCCTGGTTGTCAGAAGAGAAGGATGCAGTGACCATCTCACTTTTCAGAAGGAAGTGAATATTCATGCATCCACACAGATAACTGCATTTATTACATGTTTTGTTTCCCCTTTTGGAAGACACTGTTTTTTGTGGAAATTAAAAGAGCAAATTCTCTCAGAAAAGATCTCACTGAAATCAGCAGAATTACTTCAAATGCTCCCACTCTTGGTTGCCTGTTCAAATCTGAGCACACCTGAACTTAAGCATCTACAGTTGTTATTTAAAGACAAAAATAACTTGACTTTTTCTGTTGCTGTGGATTCAGTGAAAAACCAAGTAATTCTAGTATCTAACTAAAAAACTTAGCTTTAGAAATTTGAATTTGATAGATATGGTCTTGTGGTTCCTTCTTAATGCTTTATACAGCAACAAGAAATGCAAGCAGAGCACTTAGCAGAACCAAACATACTTCCTGTAAGAACTTGTTCTGGATCTGTCAGCAAACACACTGTTCTCCACTTCTGTCATGAATAGGTGGTTTTAAGGCCATGTAAAGAATCACTGGCAAAAGTATTGGCAAGGGGTGATTATAATAGAAATTTATAGAAACGTGACTTAACAGAATTTGATAGCAAGGTTCACTCTATTACTTATTACATGGATTAAGTATACACAGGGGAAAATCGTATTAGAGTTTTGTTGGAATGATTTGTACAGAGATTGAGCATAAAAGGGTAAGGGGGACCCTCCCGTTGAGTCACGAGGTTCAGAGAAGATCCGGCTGGACCCAATCTTAGTCTCAGACTTGGACAATGGTCTGTGTCTAATACAAAAGAGTATAGGAAGGCCCTCCCGTTGGGTCACAAGGTTTGGAGTAGACCCCCTTGCTTTCTGAACTCCTTCTCAGAGAGGAGCCTAGTTGCTGCTGGATCTACCCTTAGTCTCAGACCTGGGCAACGGTTTATGACTAAAAGGTTAAGGGTGTTTAGCAGCACCTTAGAGTCCAACAATACTTAAACATTAATCAATTTGACAGCTATACAAAGAATTAGTCAAGTTACTACAAGTACTAAAACAACTTAACTACAGATTATACTTGTTGGTAACTGTACAGATAAGCACACAAAAAGATCTAGATCAATCAATACATATATATACATGCATATGAATATGGTACCAAAGCTAAATGAAAGGCCTAGAGTTAGCTAATTTATAAAGGTATACCTGTTAAAAATTCCCCTCGAGTCCCATGAAATACTCACACTAAATGCCTTGGCATTTCCCAGTGGGTGACGGGTTGAGCCCTGAGGAATGTTTCAGCCCAAGTCTCAGTGATCCTCCGAGTATCGCAAATTTGAGTTTGCGAACTCTGAGAGGCGTCCCACTCAGAGAGAGATCCTGGCTGCAGCCTGCTGTGGTCCAGGAGAGCTCAAAGGGTCTCACTTGGTACCATTGTTTATAGGTTTGCAAGGTGATTGGCTTTAGTCATCAGTAAATTTCCATTTTGGCTACTATCCAAGGTGGTCCAGGGTAGTAGTTATGGTATTGTTTCATGGTAGCAATGGTATTGTTCCA
>NW_009233608.1:17919-28053 GCF_000690835.1 Fulmarus glacialis | reverse complement strand
AGGGAAAGCTTCAGAGCCGTCAGAGGTGACGAATTCTCTCTTGTTTATGTTCCCTACTTTGACCATGTAGCTAGACTCCCTGGTACGATCAGTGTTGTTCCCCATCTTAGCCGTACAAGAGCGCTTGGTATGGCCAAGGGAGGCTTAACCGCCCAACTCATACACAATGGCTAAAGCTTAACAGAAGGTTCTGAGATCGTATCGTAGCCCAGAGGAAAAGACGAGGGGGAGGAATGCACCACCACAACTTCTATTGGGAGTCATGTTTTGTGAGGTTTCCTTGACAAAAAGACACTTTCATATCTACCATGGATGAAAATTGAGGCAAAAGCAGATCTACTGTGATCCATTCATATGTACTGTTCAAAGATCAAATGCACTAGACTGTACTTTAATCCAAATGTATTTTTTTAAAAAAAAAACAAACAACTTTCACACCTTTGCCACAGTACATTGGGAGATTCTTGTTTAATTCTATCCTACAATATCTTTGTTGATAGTTGTACCACAGGGACTCAATAATAAACCTCCAAAATATCTTGTCTTTTGCTGTTTCATGTTGTATTACAATGTCTTTATGATGGGGGTAAATGCTTCTGCTGGTTTGAGCAGAAGAGCTACAATCTCTATCAGTTCACCATGAATTTTATGAATTATTACTACAAAAAAGTCTAACTGTATTGAGAATCTACAGTTAGATTAGACACCGATGTACTAAAAATTAAGCCACAGTTACTTGTGCAAAGAGTTTTTAATTTGAAAAAAATAATAATAAAGAAAAACAGTTTTCAAAATCAGCTCCTTTGTAGTCTTTATTTTAAGGTCAAACAAAAGCATATGAAATCACTACAGAAGTCTGAAATCATGACACATGCTTCAGTACCACAGTGCCAGTGAGCGTGATTTCTTACTCTGAACATATTTGAGTGATTTACAGAGTGTAATTTTTCTTCCACAAAAGGAAAAACATTGCTTAGCCCTCCAGAAGACAGATGTTCTTAGTGTCATTGCCAATGAAATTTTTGAGCAGGTTGTATATGAAGAGACTACTGTATATCAAAAGACTCCCACAGGCTGTTGAAACTGTAAGACCTTAATGTCCTTGGCCTGCTTATGACTTACAGGAAACATAAATATGGCTTGGGGATTAAGTACAGAGGCATAGCATGTGCAAATCTTAAATTGTCAATTAGATAGCATCATTGAATCAGTAATAGGAACTCTAAGGGCATATTCATCTGCAAAAGAGAGGATTAAAATAGACAGTCCCTACTGACTATCCCCTAAGATATACAGTATATTTGTGATTCATGACATCTAAAAACTTTGATCATATCAAGTTTTGAGTTTGCGAACTCTGAGAGGCATCCCACTCAGAGGGAGATTGTGGCTGCAGCCTGCTGTGGTCCAGGAGAGCTCAAAGGGTCTCACTTGGTACCATTGTTTATAGGCTTGCAAGGTGATTGGCTTTACTTTATATTTAAGTGACTGAGACAAATACTGCCCAGAAAGCACCTTGTTAATAAACTGGTATTTGTAATGACATTTACTTCCTCTTCTCTGGTGGAGTTGAACTGTATATCATTAATAGGGAGAAGGGGAAGCTTCCACAATCTGCTTGTCAATCATTGTAGGCTTTCTTTAAGGTATCCTTCGCAGTCTCAATGTACCACACAGATTTTGCATGCATGTAGAACTTTTATCAAGGAAAAAGATTTAAAAATGCTCCTGAAGTCAAGACACACTCCTCAACTCACATACAGCTTGTAGTCTATAATGCAAGTCAGTGGGATTTTTCCCTAGCACTGTCAAGTGAAAAATTTTTGCAAAGAAAAATAACAAAGATTTCCAGTTGACACAACACTTTTGGTATCAGAGAGTAGCCTAGTTCCATCGCTGCATTTTGGGTCTATCTTTTTTACTTTGAATAGTAAAGATGATGATCAACAAATTTATTTGCCAGAATAAACTAAAGACTGATTTTTTGTGATAAGAAGGAATTACTGTGTTAAGAAGTAACACTTCTCTAATTTGAGTTAAAGGTGGCATATGATAGTCCTTTAAAATCATTGTAATTAATCTAGTATTGTTTTTTTTACTTGATTTTCTCTTTTTATTTATGAAATTGAATTACTTTGGTCCAGGAGAGACAGTTATGCATGAACAACAATTCTATGATAAATTATTTACCTTAAAGTAAAGCATCTTTCTTGAATAGCAACAATACAATACAATAATTTATAGTCCTTCTCAGGGAAATAAAGATGCAAAGATTAATGTAGGAGTTTTGAGTTCAACAAAATTGAAAACATATTTGGATGGTTCCTCATATAAATTCAATCTCAGAAAGTTACGTGAGGTTTTCTACAAGAGCAAAAGCCAATGTCAACTAGCCTACAGTGATACTTTTTTTTAAGTTGCCTTGTATCCAACTTCCACTTTATTCTTACTAAGATTAGCAATGGCAATATTAAAAAAAACAACAACAAACACACAAAAACAAACACCAAAAAAAAAAAACCCACCAATGAAAAAAAACCGACAAACCACAAAGAGATGGTAGAAACATATTTTAAGGCAATACTTTCTTTTAACTATCTTTAATACTATTAATTTAAAAATGCATTAGGAATGACACACGGCTTCTCTGAGGGACAAACATGTGGACACATTCAGTACTCCCTGTGAGTCCATTTAATCTAAACCAAAGACTGCATGATAAAGGCAGGAAAAAAAGCAATATATGGGCTTCAGTAAATACATCTGTAAAGCATCTGCCAAGATTACAAACCCACTGATCTAGATAGACCAGCATATCCCAGTGAACATAAGAACAAGCAAAAGTTGGGGTGACAAAAAAAAAGACCTGGAAATACCTGAAAGTGGAGAAGAGGAAGGTGGCTTAAAGTTAAGATGTTCATCAAATGCTCAGAACAGAAGGTATGCCAAGTTTCATATATAATCATGGATTAGGACTCAAAGTCATTTTGCTTTCAAACATTGTATCGGATTTACACAATTCTGCAATCTCCCAATTCTGGGTATTTATTTTGTTTTGTTTTTGAGGAGCTTTAGCTTCTCTTTGCCTATGACTCTGTGACTGCACTGTAACATAAGAGTATACCAGCTAAATTTACACAAGCTAGCTTAGGTTAGTAATTGTCTAATTTGAGTGTACCTACTGCTCCATGGTAGGTAAGGTCTGCAGGTTCCTTTCACAAACAAATAATGCCAAAGAAGAGTGGGAGGGAAGAAAAAGTAGGAAAAATAGTACATGAACAGACTAACAAAAATAGTCAAAAGCTTGGAACTCTCCTATCAAAGACATTAGAAATGACATATGTTTTCAGGTTTAAAAGAAAAGATATTTTTTTCTTGAAGTTTAATAATTTTTAAAAAAACATAGAATCATAAAATTGTTTGAATTCGAAAGGACCTTTAAAGATCACCTAGACCAAGCCTCCTGCCGTGGAAAGGGACATCTTTCACTACATCAAATTGCTCAAAGCCCCATCTAACCTAACTTTGGACACTGCCAATATGGGGCATCCACATCTTTTCCAGGCAACCTATTCCAATGTCTCACCACCCTTATCATAAAAACTCTTTTAGTTTAAAACCATTCCCCCCTGTCTTGTTACTACAGACCTTGGTAAAAAGTCTCTTTATATCTTTCTTGTAAGCCCCCTTTATATACTGAAAAGCTGCAATAAGATCTCCCCAGAGCCTTCTCTTCTGCAGGCTACACAACCCCAAGTCTCTCAGCCTTTCTTCACGGCAGAGGTGTTCCAGCCCTCTGGTCATTTTAATGGCCATCCTCTGGACCCACTCAAACAGCTCCGTGTTGTTCTTGTATTGGGGACCCCAGACATGGATGCTGTACTCCAGGTGGGGTCTCGCCAGAGTGGAGTAGAGGGGGAGAATCATCTCCCTTGACCTGCTGGTCATGCTTTCTGGTCTGCAAGTGCACATTGCCAGCTCATACCCGGTTTTTCATCTCCCAGTATCCCAAGTACCTGCAGGGCTGCTCTCAATCTATTCATCCCCCAGTCTGTATTGATATTGATATTGATATTGAGGATTGTCTTGATCCAGTTGCAGGACCTGGCACTTGGTGTTGTTGAACTTCATGATGTTAATGCTGATCCAGAGGTAGAAAGAAAGTAAAAATGTTTTCTCTTAGGATTTACAGTCTTTAAACAAGCACACACTCTAGGACAGTAAATTCTAACTCAGTGCCAATGAGATCTGCACAGGTATCATCAGAGGGCAAAAAATTCCAAAAATGAACAGACTTCAAAATGACTAGAAGAATGATGTTCCTTGAAATAATTAAATAATACATCAGCTACAAGCAAGAAATATGTGTGTGTATATGTGCGTGTATGTGTGTGCGTCTATCTATATGTGTACATGAGCACACCTACCAACATATAGCTCACATGTATGAATATGTTTTATATGTGCATAAATATGCAGTCATATGTGTTCTTATGTTGTGTGGGATGTCCTATCTTCGTTCACAGACTCTAATACCAGGCCTGTTTTATAGGTCCACAGGTAGAAATCTCATGGTCTGGATTTAAGCCCTGGAACTTTACAGCAAGAGACTGTAGTGATCCTTCCTTTTGTTTAATGTACATCATCTCAGGCCTAAAGCAGCATTCTTCATTTCTCATTTGATTCTAAAGGTAAGCAAAACCTAAATTATGTTCTCCATCTTTCTCAAAGCAATCCGTCCTTGAACAAAATCAGGAGAAAGCCTGTAGATGTGTTTTAATGCTATGTGGGCTCTGACAACTTCCAGATTGCCCAAGAAAGAGCAACTTGTCTTTCAATCACTTGTGGCAGGACTATGCCCCAAATGAACTTGCCCCAGTAATCAGGGGTCAGCTATACGCAAAGATTTTTTACCTGTGGACCTAACCAATCGAACCTTGTACAGTCAGATGGATTTGCTTGTCTGTAAATCTTTCCTCAGATTTGGTAATTTCCTAGTGGAGCAGACAGTTCCTAGACTGATGTGATGATATATAGACTGGTTTATCAGTCTGAATCCTAGCCAAGTGCCTGTTTGCTTGCACTTCACATCTTAAATGTTTTATAGTGGATAGCAGTAAATTTCTTTTGTCATGTTAAAAAAAGTACATGATTTCTGTAAGAAGGAGCCAGCTGTAATACGTCTACCTCTGAGTACGGAAGCCATGTATATGTGAGTGCTGCTCCTGGCTGAAGGAGAGGCTGAATGGAGCAGCTTCATCTACAGATAGGCATCTCTAGCCTTCCGCAGGAGAGGAGCAGCATAAGGAGCAAGTAGAAAATGGAAGATGCAGGGCAGAAGCACTGATACTCATCCCTGGAGAGAGCCTTAGATAGGTCTAAGGAAATGTCAAGGTCAGGCCCAGAGACAGTAAATCATGAGCATAAGGCAAAACAAAAACTGTGCCCCATTGACATATGTGTGATTAGTGGAGTGGGGAGATTAGGGGGCATGAGAGTGTAGGAAAAAAACATGGAGAACCGAAGCAGCCCTCCAGGAAGGACTGTCAGGCGGATTCTTGCTTTTACTTGTTATGAATTTTCTGAAGCAGTGCTTTGAGTATTTTGGAGGAAGTTGGCAAGCTGGTGTATCTCTGCACGGTAAGAGGTTTCCTGAAGCAGGACACTGAGAGGATACTGTATACAGAGGGACTTTTGCACATGGGGAAGCATGTTACTGACTTGGAAAATAATTTTATCATCAGATAACCACACTGGACAGCCACGTGGTTGAATGGCATTCTGGAAGCAGCAGGGGGATGGTTTTCTGGAGAGAAAATAAAGGGAAATGACCAAAGGGAAGAGGAGGAAAAAGAAGAGGGAAAGGTGAAGCCATGGCACCTGGCTTCATAAATAAAGTGTTTTGGAAAGGGGAACTTCACTGCTATGTGTGGATGGCTTTGTCTTTGATCCTTTTTTCCCAGGAACCTTCCCAGGCTGCTGAAATTCTCATGTTGTGGCCAGTCTGGTGTTATCAATGAGTTTAGAAACACACCCCAAGGAACAGCAAATAAATACTTGGCATGAAATCAACAATGACGTTGTTATGTTCTCTGCTTGTGACTAAGCAGCTTACACAGGCCCTGCAGCTCATCTGAGCTGTCTTACCGCCTGGGATAAACTAGACACTGAAAAAACTTTTAAATGGCCAGTCTATCACTGAACCTGCTTCTCTTTGGAGCCTACAGTTTCTAAATCTTGCATGCACAAGTCAGTAGGACTACTCAAGCAAGGTGAACAATATAGATATTGATGGGTCAGGTCTCTTGCATCAGGTAATTTTACACGATGCAGAGAGGAGAGATTACCACTTAGAGTTAAAAAGCCTGCTTTGTTGTTCTGCAGAGCTTGTTGGGATTGCAAGCTTGCTTCAGGTGACTCCATTTTTGATACTGTGTGGGCAGGCCTTGTGAACTCTGCGACAATTTAAAATGGATGCAAGAAGCCAATTTTGCGTCACTCGTACTGCAAGAATCTTCAAGAATGAACTAACCAGCACTGACCACAAGACTATTTGCTATTTTGCAGCTTCTCTCTCGCTCTTTCTTTCTGTTTGATCAGGAGTGTCATTGCATACCTGAAATAATTTTCCTAATAAATGTTATTTCTCTTTTTCCTACAGAAAATTTCCCGGTGAGTTGAATTTAAGAAGGTTCAGCAATTTGAGGCCAAGAAAGTAACATTAATTTCTACAGCTGAATCAAAGGTTTCCTGAAAATATCTAAATCAGAAGTTGAATATTGCTAGTGGAGAAAGAATGAAAACAATAGACAAATCACTGGGAAACAGTGAAGCAACTGGCCTGAATATATGCAACATGTTGTTTTGTTCAGGACTTTTATTTCTGCCTGAAAACATATCTTATTTATTAGATATTCAGTCTGACTCCATCAAAACTTCAGCATAGATTGCTGTTTAAACATCAGGTGCTTAAAAATTTGACACTTGAAAAATCCCACTTACATAAAATGACAGCTCTTCACCAACCCAGTGAGACTTTATGAGCAGGCAAAAGAAACTACATTGGGCAGTGTTGGTAGCAGATGAGGAAAATTCATCAGTATTCAGGAATGAAATACATCCAACCACATACATTCTACAGTTGTTTGTGCAGGTTTGAATGGTTTTACAAGATGTTGTTTGAGTGATTAGGTATGTTAAAACTTTTAGACGTCACTTTTTTCCCCAAAATTTGGGTTAAAATTACAGATACAAAAATGAAAGGAGCACAAATGAATGTTGTAATTGTCATTTAAGTCCTACCAGCTATTTAGATGCACAATTACATGATTTCATGATTTATGCATGACATCACAATTCTGGTGCATGTATGTTAGCCATGCACATACAGACATGCAAAGAATTATTTGTATGTGCTTATTCTAATGGGAAATGTGAAATCTTAAAACTTTAATACATTTTCTTAAAAGATATGTGAAGATAAAACGTGAAGATATTCACATTTTAAGATGCCATTTTCTTCACACAGAATGACAGTTTAGAATGCAGACATAACACACGTTAAATCTTATTTACGTTAATTTAAGCTCAGATTTCCAGAATCAGATGTTTAGGATCACGCATTCAAATGAGTGTTGTAATTTTCAGATGTTGGTAAGAGCCAAAGACATTCAGAGTCTCCTAAAATCATGCTCTGTTTGCAACCACATCCAGTTTTACAAAATTATATTTAAACAAATTGAATCAAATTAATAGAGGGCGTTTGCTAAATAAAAAAAAAGGTGCAGTATATAACTTTATGACTGCTTTGCACTACTTGAAAGCTGATCTAGCCAAAGTCTTCCTGAGCAACAGTCACCAGCTGCACCAAGATTATCACCATCCTGTGAATCATGAAGCACAAGTAGAAAACACAGCTAATGGGGCAAAAAGGACTGAAGACTCCTTTCAGTAATACAAAAGATGTCATCTCCGGTACATATTTTCAGACATGTAATTCAGTACAATAATTTCTCACAACCTATACCATCATGCATAAAATGACAGTCTTTCCCAATGGTGGGCTAATGTTTGCTCTGTTCCAATCCTGTTATGTAAATGACGTCACCATTTCAAACAGTACTGAGTGATGAGATCGCATTATTTAGGTTCCTGGATGAATATATCCTCTAAACAGGAAATTCCTTTTCTGAAAGCGTGTATAGTCTCTGTAATTGTATATATACATGCAAAGACTCAGTTTTTGAGTGTGTTTGTGTTCTTTTTAACATTATTGGAATATATTGGAAACCCATAAGTTGAAATGATTCCTAGGTCTTTTAAGCAGAAATGTGTCTGATTTTATGTGGAAATACTTACAAAGAGCCACAAATGTATCAATAAACCAAAAAAAGCAAAAAGCAAAAAAATATGTGAGGGTATCTTCCTCAGGTCTTGTTATTTTTCTTTTTTTCTTTTCTTCCATGTCTTACATCTTGCACTATCTCTTGCTAACTATTTTTCTGTGTATTCATTTCCATGCTCTAAACCTTCCACACCTTTGGCTTTCTCTGCTGAAGAATTTGACAAGTACATCATCATGCGTATGTTGCCTTGACTCTGTAAAATTGCACTAAGTCAGCATGTCATGTTTTACAGAGGGTAATTAAACTGAATAATCCCTTAAAAGACTTCCAGTAAGGCAGTATTTGTTAATATTGCTAATATAATAAAACTTCACTGTAATTGCTTCAAATTAGTTGAATAGTTTTGAACCACATTTTGCCAAATCATTAATATCATATAAAATTAATCAAAAGTATGCCTTATACATAGGTCAACAGGATTGGAGCCCAACCCTACCTCAGAATTTTGTAGCAAAGATCTCTGCATAAGTAGCCTCTTTTTAATGATAAATTCATATGATGCAGACAAGAATACAGTACCTGGAACCCACATGCAGCTACTGTTCTATATTAAGATCTCTGGGAGAAAATTTCCTTAAACTGCCCAGTTTCATACTTCATTTGGTATTTATATTTTCATACCCTTGAGTAATATTGACTTTCATGTTGAAAACAACGCAAGAGAACATTTGTGTTAAGGGATTTAAAAAAAAAAAAAAAAAAAGTATATAAAATATTCTTACTAATATTATATTTCAGATTTTTACTAAACTTAAACTCATGGGTAAATTCGACCTGACAAAATCCCTATAAATTCTTAGCTATCATAGTCTGTGGAGTAATAGATTTTCTTTAGAGCTGTGACCCTTTAGTCTCAGCAGTAATGCTCAGACAATGCCTATCTTGGTTGACTTTAGCTCCAAAAAGTTAACTTGATTTCACCAAAAGAATCAGGATAAGAAAAATATTTCCTAGTTGCTATAATCTTATTTCAATGCATTGCTTATCTTGCCAATGGTATTTCAATATATATATACGGTTTGGTGGGTTTGTTTTTTGTTTTTTGTTTTTTGGTTTTTTTTTTAAAGAAATAAAGTAGGATTGACTCCACTAGAAAAAATGAAAATTAAAAAAATGATATCTGGTATCTGTCATTCAAGTTCATTGCCTTAACAGTAATTAATCAATTAAGTATGTCATCTGAAGTCCTTCAACTTGAGCTTTTTAGCTACTGGTAAAACTACCTATTTATTTTTTACAATAATTTTCCTTTTTTTTCATTGTTAGTCAGGAAAATACACAAAATAACACCTTCCAAAAAATATTTGTCAGTCCAACACCATCAAATATTACTGAATTTACAAATTTTTTTCTAGATATCTCAGCACCAAACATCATTTTATCAATGAATTTACCTATCTCAAATTCTACTTACTTTAATTTCTGCTTACTACTAAGCTACGGCGTTCATGAGTCAGCGTCATTTATATGTAATCTGACACATTATTTTAATTAAGTATTATTCTTGTTATCATTATTATTTTGAAGGAAAAGTACTTCAGTTTGTTCCTTAGTATAAGTAACTTTTATTCAGTGTAATTAACTTTAAAAAGTCATTTCACCGAGAGCATTAAAACTGCTCTTTGTAAATTCTAGGATATGCAGAACAGTAGTCTGCATTTCACAAGGGAGAAAAGACACTAAATGATATTTGTACAATACAATTCTGGAAAATATCGAATATTCCAGT
>NW_009233608.1:0-17887 GCF_000690835.1 Fulmarus glacialis | reverse complement strand
TTTCCTTTTCTTAGTGCTTATTTTGTTTTCCATCGAGTTCAATGAGATTCAAAGAGGTTTCAGCAGCACTTTATAGGGATTTAAAGAAAAGAAATAAACTTTTGTGCTTTAATTTGATTTTCAAACAAAAGCAGTTTATCAAAGTGTATGACAAAACTTATGTCTTGCATTTCTCTTATCCTGGCAATATCTCATTGTGCTGAGGTTTGGAAAAAATCCACATGACAGTGAAGATGGCAGAGCTGGAACAGTTGTTATAGGACTTTTTTCTGCATTCTGCAGCTTTCCCAGCACCACTGGGATGGGCTGTGCAGCCACATCTACTAAAGTATTCTATTTTCTGCAACATTTTGGTTTCCATTCATGTCTATGCCATTCATACCAGTCTCTAACATTAACTTACAACAATTAAGATGAATTAATTCTTTCTTTACTACAAATTTAATTACCTCTACTTTCTGAGAGAAAAAGATAGAGATTTATACCACTTATGTGGGGGATACAAATTGCACAATAAAATTTAATTGTTCCCTCAGAGTGTAAGAGTAATATGTATGTCTAAAATTGTAGCAGAATGTTCACTGAGCTCAATAGAAAAAAAGAAAAAAATATCTCAAGCAGTAGGTCTTCTTTCGTAGTGAATTTAGCTGTAACTCTTTCTTACCCTTAGTGATTTAGGATCAATTACTATATCACACTCAGGATCACACATATCACACCTTCTCATGAAGATTTTCATTTCTCCTTGACCCATACCTAGCCTCCCTACTATTCTGTCCATAAATTGGTAAGCACCTTGAGCCTTTCATCTGGCAACGTACTTAATCTTGTGCACAATTTTAAGCACCTGAATAATTCTGTTGATTGCTGGATCCAGGCCACCTATGACTCACCAGAAAATTGTGTAGTGATCAAGACACTGAAAAATGACCATGTGATAGGGGTGTAGCACCCCTTTGACAGATTTCTCCTACATGACTTTTAGTGAATTACTTATATTATGCCTTATATTTGCCCTGAAAACATTAAAAATTTTGTCAAATACATATTGTGAGAATATGGTCTTTGAAGTTTGTGAGACAGTGAAATACTAATTTAATAGGGTCCACAGAGAAACTAGTAATAAAACTGAATATTTCAATCAGGGTTAACTGAAATAGACCTTATGTCATAGAGAACGGGTGTTTAAAACCTGTAGAATGCTTGAAAGAAATGAGTTAGGAGATTAACCTCATCTCCAGTGAAAAGGTATTTATGCTTAAAAATGATGCAAAGAACTAAATGTTTCTACTTAGAACTGCCTTAGGGTAAGAATGGCCGTGCAATGTGAGCCACTATTAAAGCATGCCATTGCAGCAATGTAAGGATACTTTCAAAAGTATTCCCTTCATTTGTGTGGCAGTAGTTTTACTGTGACAGCACTGAAGGGCTAAAACCAGTGAACTGTAGTGGCAAAGTATTAAAAACAACCAACAAATAGCTCTCCTTTCTCTCTCTTGATACATAGAGATGTATAAGTAGATACAGGTCTACACATACAAACATATTTATATAGATATATGTATGTTTGTTTGTATATGTAGATATGTATACACATGCATACATAGATATACGTATGTATCCATTTAGCTAATTAGCTACCAGTTCCTTTTCTTAAATCAGAATGATTGTCAAATAAAATCGTATGGTTTTAATTTTTGCATCTTCTTAAATGTTCTTAATTGCAGAATGATTCTTAAATTTCTACTTTCCGTGGAAAATGTGTGTGGCACATTTTCACAGAGAAGAATAAAAGAGTTTGCTGAACGTGCATGTGGATGAGAAATAAAATCTTTCCATCCAAATATATCACACAAGCCCCTTATAGGAATGCATTTTCTCTGATGCAAAGCAGTTGGGACAGCACTGGTCCTCTGTATCCACTTTTCATCGTGAAACAACATCACAATACATAATGGAAAATTTAATCTGATCTGGGAGATTAAGGATATTAGCATGAAGACTAAAAGCCTTAACTGAGAGGCACTGTCATAGCATTTCCTTATTGTTTGCCTTAGTTTTACTTGCCACACATACAAGCACACGTGTGTGCATGCTTGCACACAGGCATATCATACAGATATGATTTTTGATAAACAGCTCTTTGTTCCTTTTTTTTGAGGTTTTCAGAAATTTTAGTTCTAGTTCAGAGAGATTTTAAATGTGTGTTCTTCCTTCTGGTTTTACTCCTGAAAATGGAAAATGGTTATAGTCAATTCACTACAAGAACATATTAAATATTGCTTTTGTCTATAATGTAATTCTATATAATAAGTACTAATCTTACTTTTGAAACTGTGGATGCCAAATCTAATAAAAATATGGGCACCAGTGCTAATAAAAATATATCATTTGTATCACAAGTGTTAACAATTTTAAAAAAAAATACTATATGCATAATTTTTTTATAATAGCCAGTTTTAATTTTGTGCAGCAAATTCTGAAATATAAGAGCTCAGCTTTGCTGTAAGGCATTCATATAAGTTTTGGTCCCTGAATCCTTGAAATCTTAACCTCTTCTTGTCTTAAACACCACAGCTTGGCACACCAACTCTTAGTTAAAAAATAGAGACAGTTATCCCTTGCTGTAACAACTCTTTTCCTCTCTGTCTGAATGCAGAAGAAGCATTGATGTGTGGTGGGGCAGGGACTGATGGAGGTGTGGAGGGGACCTCAGGGTATCAGCAAAGGGCCCAAGATCTGCAGACCCATCACCTTGTGTATTAGGCTGTGCTTGCAATTTCGGGATCACGGGCAAGAAGGAAAGTGGTCTCAGACCTGGCTGCTTGCTGTCAGCGTCGAAGGTTTGGACAGAGTAATTCATCAATTTTTTTTTCAATTTGGGGTGGATGAGGAGCTTAAAGAGCTGACAAGGTGATTCTTGACTCATCACACAGCACTAAGGTTGGGCACAAACCCACTCGCTGCTTCAGGGATGGGACTGGATCGGGTAGAGACAGGCAGTGGGATGCACGGCTCAGATTTACAGGCAGCTCCCAGTGAGATTTCAGCCTTGTCGGTAAGTGTAAAGTAAAAGAGGGAAATGAAGGATTGTATTTTTTTTTTCCCCTCGAGTGATGTCAGGCTTTCCATTTCCACTGCACCTATTAAGCTGTCATGTGTAATGTGGACTTGATTTTTTTTCCTTGCAATTCATTCACTCTATAAAAGAATTAGTTTTCTTTTCAGAGAACTGATGACTATCAGCAGAAGGAAGTTCTTGATGAAGAGTGAGAAAGAAAGTCCTAAATAACTATTTGCAAGCATTATTGTTCACAAAAATGACTGGTTTTCTATGACAACTCCAAAACTCTTTTCAGTAGTTTTTCACAAACTGCAAATTGCAAAATATAAGAGTGATTTTTGTTCTCCAAGAAAGTTCACACATAATGAGAGTTTCTAAGTTGTTTTCATGCTGTTTTCATATGTCATTTCTTAACAGAAATGGTCTAAGTCAATCCTCTAGAAAGCCCTTTAATTTTCTTTTTCCTCTTTAACAAATTTCTCATTATGATAAAAATGTGATTTACATGACCGATCACATGAGCCAGCAATGTGCCTTTGCAGCAAAGAAAGCTAATGGTATCCTGGGGTGCATTAGGAGGAGTGTTGCCAGCAGGTCAAGGGAGGAGATCCTGCTCAGCAGTGGTGAGGCCCCACCTGGAATATTGTGTCCAGTTCTGGGCTCCCCAGTACTGGAGAGACATGGACATATTGGAGACAGTCCAATGCAGGGCTACAAAGATGATGAAGGGACTGGAGCGTTTCTTCTAAGAGGAAACGTTGAGAGAGCTGGGACTGTTCAGCCTGGAGAAGAGGATGTTCAGGGAGAACTTATCAATGAATACAAATAAATGAAGGGATGGTGCAAAGAGGACAGAGCCAGGGTTTTTTCAGTGATGCCCAGTGACAGGATCAGGGGCAATGGGCACAAATTGAAACACAGGAGGTTTCCTCTGAACATCAGGAAACACTTTTTCACTGTGAGAGTGACAGAGCGCTGGCACAGGTTGCCCAAACAGGTGGTAGAATCTCCATCCTTGGAGATATTAAAAAGTCGTCTGGACATGGTCCTGGGCACCTGGCTGTAGGTGGCTCTGCTTGGGCAAGGGATTGGACCACATGAACTCCAGAGGTCCCTTCCAGTCTCAACCATTCTGTGATCACATTGTAAATAACCAAAGATATGGATGGCATGAGTAGTTTTAAAATACAGTATAACAATGAAACATAACTGCATGAAATTTTAGTACATTTTTTCTGAATAACAAAGTCTCCTAAAAGTTGAAGCCTACTAATGGAGAGTGTACAAAGAGAATACGTGCCAACTTAATTTCTTATATTTCTTACTTTAAACAATTTAGCTGTCTGTATATTTGGCAGAAGTATAAAACATGACCAAACAGATCTTCCTGCAGCTGTTGGAAGGCTTTCAGATCTCACTAAAGACTTCAGAAGATGAGGGCACTGAAATGCTTGTAGGATCAATTCGAAATCAATGTAACACTAGTCTGTGAGAATGACACAAAATCCTTCAGTCAAGTATATTAAGTCTAATTTTGTATCTCAAATAAGCAGCAAAGTATGTATCTGAATGTAGAACTTCCTTACAAAGTATTCTTGGGAATTGTGTGTATTTGACTGAGCTAGCCATTGTTTGGGACATCCTGTAGAAAACGGTCATACTTAACACTGGTATTGTAGGTGGAACGGGTTTCTTAATGTCTTGGTTTCCAGTTTGCATTAATTTTATGTTGTCTGTATGTTTTCCACAAATTTAAGTGTGGTTCAGTTTTCTGCATGTTCTTTTCTAGACACAGTTAAAATACTTGGATGAAGACATTGTTTCTTGAAAGGCAAAAATAGCAAAAATGCTGATGAGTGATTAAGTCTGATGTTTAACTTCTTTCCCAGAAAAAAATGCTGTTCCCGCAAAGCGAAACTTGCAGACCTTTAAAGTATTATTTAAAATTAAAGTGTCTTTATGTTGGCAGTGACATGAAATATTTTACTTTGAAAAAAGATTGTAGAAAAATAACTTTGAAATTTTTGGCAGTGCAGGTACCAAGTCGCCTTCATCTTTTCAGTGAACTGATGGTCTTGGTGAGCAGAGAAAAAAAATCCAAATATAAATGCATGCCATTTCAGGAGTACCCTTTTGATAGGGATTTCCCCTTAATTATTGTAAAGAGTCCAAAAAGAGAACATGATTAATCAAAAAATCAGTGACATGAGAAAGTTATGGCCCTGTAAGTATTCCAGCCAATGGCAAAGCAATTCTGAATTCCAAGTTGCAGCTCCTGGAATTTTCACAAGCAACAGGGGTAATAGTAGTACTCTCATTCTGATATTCTACAAGGTTTGCATCTGTGCCATCTATCTGAAAGAATTTATCTCCCAGTCACACCATAAAAATTTGGAGAATCTGCTCTGACTTCAGTTGAGATTTGCATTGGTGTAACTGAAATAACAAAATTAGCTTTTAGCAATTAATACAGGCTGACAGAAAGGCGGGAAAAGCAAGTTTTTGTTCTCTAGTTCATAGAAGTAAAATGCTGTTTCTTGTAATTTTTCCAAAATATAAATAAACTCTGCAATTAATAAAATATGTCCAATGCATATTTTCTTTTGGCTCAGTATCTTTATCAGTCACATAATATAAAACCATGACTCAGAAAGCACTGATCACCAGTGACTGTTTAAATCAAATTGTTCTGAAATTGGTTATACCAAACCATACAAATGAAAATCTGGATCAGTCAGGCGGTAAGTTATTATTTACAACCTCATTTATTTGTTTACAGTCCTGAATAAAAAAATAGTTACCTCCAGAGTATGAAAACTCAGAGCTATTTCCAGAGCAGACTGAAAAAGTGATCTTGAATCTAATGGACTTAACCCTTTAAAGAAAGTTTTTTTCATTATGAACCAAAAAAAAAATCTCTTGATGTACTTCTCTAATTAACCTCTGGATAATCCTCGTTGACATTTAGTTTAATAGATTTATGGGTCAATCAAATATCACTATCTGGTTAGACTATGGGCTTGTTTTCAGAAGGAAAGCATTTTACTAAAGGACAAAAATTTGCATAATCATCTTGACAAAGGATGGAGGTCAAAGACATTTTGTATTTCTTACTGCCACTCTTAAAGGCATGGATATTCTTCATCGTGAAGAGGGAACAATCTTTCTCAGTCCAGCCCTTGATATTGACTGGTGGACCTTGAATTTTTGGTTCAGCGAATTAACTAGAATTCATCTAGTCTGCACAAGAAATTCTAATTTAAAGTTGACCTGGTTGTCACAAGTGTTAGTGGAAAGGAGCTGACAAATAGCAGCCAAACAAGCTGCACAAGTGATATGGTAGTTCTTGACATCAAAGTTGGATGTAGTAAAAATCTGTGCAGAGTTTTTAAAGCTGGGTCAGATTTCTGAGATTACCAAACTTTTGCTTAGCACAACTATAGGGCAAAAGGCAGAAGGAAAGCAGAAGTCTTTTTTAGCTTGCCTAAGTTTTCAGTTATCCCTCACACTCAAATCTTGTGGTCACCTCCAGGACTTCTCCCACTGCCACTAGTGGGCACTTGCTCTTTAAATCCACAAATAACATGTTATTATAAATATGGGAAGAGCATAGGAGGAATTTTGCATCATAATTTTCTTTTTATTCTGTGAAAAGTAATTTTCCAGCTACATTGCAGAATACAGTTTTGCCCTCCAAAAAAAGCTGAAAATAACCCTTTTAGATGTGGTCATGGTAGACAATACCTGGCAGTTGTTGCTGAAACAGTAATAGCACCCTTGTGTAAATACACAACAATATAATCTTTAATTTCATAATTGCATACTATTTTTCCTTGCCTCATTCAGTGTTCAATGTTCACTTAATGAACCCCTACTGTAATGATTTGCTTTATCATCTTCATTCAGTATGGCCCTGAGCATATTTACTGCACTACTGTGTTATATATTGAATTATTGACTTCCTAACTAGTTTTTCTATAAAATTCATTGCTTAAGTATGTGAGTGCAGTATTATTAATTAGAAAAAATAGTAATTAATTTATCTTCACAACTCCTGGCATACTTCCTGTTTTACATGCAGACTACATCTACATTGTTTAGCCTAGGAGAGATCACAGGCTCAAATATGATATTGCCACACTGCCCAACCTAGGAAGCCTGCAGCTGGGACATATATATATATTCCATGGTGCTTTTCCTTGTTAAGTCTTTCTGTAAAAAAGTCTCCACTGATTTGCCTGCCTTCCATGAAATATTGCTGCAAGACATGCCAGGACATACAGGGGCAGCTTTCATGGTGAGTAGACATATCTATGATCATACTGGTGCATTTACACAGCTGTTAGTGGCATATTTGGACCTAGCATAAAGGGTAGCCCTTGGACACTTCATATTATACAGTATCTTATATCATCAGAGCATTGTAACTACTGACATCAGCTGCTGCAAGCACTCAGACCCTCTTGCAAATTACCAACCTTGGGCTTAAATGAGGAGCCCACAAAGTGAAAAACGCACAAGTTGTGTCCATCTGTGGAAATGTTGAGCTTAAATGAAATGCCAGATATCACAAAGAAAACTCTAGACAAAGGGAAAACAGTCTCCAGAGCAATGCTATCGTGTCTAAGTGTAACTCTTTATGTTTCCTATAACTGCTACCGCATTGAATGCCTTTAAGTTTTGGCAAGGGGGTGAATCAAAACATTTTGAGGTGAGACCAATTATTGTTTTTGGAAGATAGATTGCTGTTCAGAAATATGTACTCAAGAACACTTTAATAAGCAGCAAACATATCAGTCTAAATTAGAGTAACTTAGATAACTCCCATCATTTACTTAACAGTATGTTATTCATGGCGGAATATGCACCCTCTAGCAATGATAACTGTGTACATATGGTGCAGTACTATTTTTGTAAGCTTCAGAAAGCTGCAGAAACAATGCAGAGAGTGGTGTAAACTATTTTAAGCATGCAAAAGGAATTAACTTTCGCCATTTGAAGTCAAGATATCTACTTTACTATTGACTATGAGAGTGTAAGAGAGAAAAAGAAAAATAGATCATATTAGGGGGCCAACTTCACCTGATATGATGAACTAGGAAAAGCTGCGTAGGTTCAAAGTTTCTTGGAAGTACACACACCTACACAGACTCTGCAGAGTGCATTTCTGCACATGCACAGTAGTTTACGGCATGCCAAATAGATCAACTCTGTTGCACATGTGTAAACCACCTGTGAAGCACACGGACAACAGATCTGATGCTTCTCTTGAGACAATGGGTTTGGCAGCCATAGCTTCATTATGAAAGACCTTATCTTCAGAGTATGTAATCTCCCGACCTCCTCCCTCCAGCATAATACCTCTGATAATGAACCATTTAAGTATGTATTTTTTCTGACTACGGTAATAATCCTAAACTGATAGAGAACTTGTTTTACTTTGTAAAATTCCGCAACTAGGCATGCAATTTTTTTGTAATATATGACACAACTTTCCAACACACAAAACTTTTACCAAGACTTGTTTCCATCTTAATATTTTATTTTGCTTATGACACATGTCATTTGACCACCTAATTGAAGTCCTTCTGCTTCTCACGTAAGTAATTTCCTTCCTTTTCTGTTATCCCGTGCATGGCATTATGAAGAATATGTCCTTTTAAATTATAAATAGTAACTTTATCTTTTATTACACACATTATAAGCAGCATATTACCAAAATTAGTCAGTAGGAAAAAATACTGGGACGAATGAAATCAAATTACTGCATCATGAAACCGGTATTCCTAAAACAGCCACTGAGTTACCTGATGGGCCAGATGCTGCTGTGCTCTCTGTCCCTGTCTGTTGATTGTTTTGGAGCTTACAGGCAAAAATTACAGCAAATTTTTCCTCTTTTGTGAATAGAAAGATAATCCATACATGTCCTGGAGAACACTCTCTCTGTTGTTAGTACAATATGAATTTACCATCATAGTTGCATAGTGCCTTTTCACACTTTCTGAGATGGGAGGAAAACAGAAGTTCACTTCCCTCGCAGCATGCATAGTTTTGCTTCCATCTGCTCAAAAATCAAAAAAATGCGGGCTTGTCTGTCTGTCCAATTCAAATTATATTTGTCACTCTGTTTTTGGAGCTTTGCATTTGCTTTTCAGTACCCTTTGTCTGTCATGGAAAAAAATGAACAGAGGAATAACTACTTATTTTCAAGAAGTATCTTCCTAACATACCAAAATTCATAAATGAAACAGCAATTGATAACCTTTTTGACCTTCTAAGGTGTATTTCAACATTTTCTTTCTGTGGAGAGCCACTGGATAAATCCACATTCCTCAAAGATCAGAGAGAAAGTTTGTTAGCACAGGGTTTGGGTGGAAGGAGGGGGTGACAATGCCTTTATGAACTGTTCAGAAGCAGGAACTGCTCCACAGGGATATGGATTTTATTTGGGTGAAAAACAGTATTAATACACTGATGGTTGTATGCCTTAAGACCCCTGGGCTTGCTATCCATATGACAGGAAATGCCCTTGAGAAAATATTGTTTTATTAGCCCCACTGAGTGTGGTGATTTCCAGACTTCTTTACATGAGGTTAAGATCTTACAGATTCTCTTCTGGTGTCTACAGAATGTCCCCCTCAGTTTACTGATAGTGTCTCAAATCCAACATCTGGTGAAAATCAGAAAAGGGGTAGCACAATTAGATCCTGAAAGCTTGTGTATATTACTTGCATCCTGTTAATATAATAAAAGTTCTTACCTTCAACCTTTTGTCACAGATTTATTCCTAATACCTAAAGCTAAAGCTTCCAGAATGATAAATTATGACATGACCATAGCTCATAAATTGAGTTTTCCTGCAAAGCTGCTTACAAATAGGAAGTCAAACTATCCCAAACTAAACCACGCTTTCTATTATGTGATTGTATTTGCTATTACTTTGAAGAAAAAATAAAAGTAATTATAGGAAAGAAAGTAGAAAATATCTCATATTATTGCCATTAATTTCTACGAGGGAAAAAAAAAAAAACCCTAAAGTGCAGCCTATGGAGTTAGTTTTCAAAAGAATTATTTGAATGCTGCTTTTGGTGGAAAAAAAGGTATAATTCATTGTGGTTTTGCGTTCTTGATTCTTACATGTCTCAGTGTCTCAGTTTGGGCTTGCAATTTTTCTTCTTTTCTTTTTTTTTTTTTTTTTTTTTTAACACAAACTCTTAAAAAGAGCTTCGTTATTAAGCATTTCATTACCCTGACCTTTTTACTATAAACATTGGGGCACAGATATTTTACAAATGGGTTAGAAGGAGATAAATCACTCTCCTTGGTACTTCCCATGGTTTGCCAACTTCGTTAGCCAGCTTGTGCAGATGCCCTTCCTGGCATCAAAATCCAGGAGCCTGGAAGAAACAAAAAAATGCCCGATTTCTCCTGATGCCCAGGAAGGCTTTGTTTGCTCTAGGAGAATGCTGTGTGCTTTGATAAATGCCACTGTGCTGAATCAGCATGGTGGGCAGTTTAACTTTGTGACCTTCTTGAAGTTGACGGTTTTCCCCATAGACTGTCTTTGACATAACCTATATCATAGACTGTCAAAACTACTAAAGCAAAAGAGAACTGTATTTATTTTACTGTTAAGTCATCCTTCCTCTGTGCAGATCTCAGATCTCTTGGCATTCTCCTAGACAATTTCATATGCTTTATTGTTTCCATCAACTGTATGCAGGGGTTTTTTATTTGAGGGAGTGCATTTTTTGCACAGCCCCATTCCATCAACCTGACAATTCACATGTGCCTTTAGTGTCTGGGCCTAGTCTCTAAAATGATTCAGAACAATTTTGTAGTCTCTTACAGCCTGAACATTGCTACTGTTACATTTACTATATTTGGAGACACAGGGCAGTTTTCATTATAGGGAATTTTTTTGAAGCATTATTATCCACACTAAAAAATAAAAGCAAAATGCAATCTACCTGCACTTGGGAGAAAAAAAACCAATCCCCAAAGACCCCCCAATACTAAAAGAAACTCTCTTACTGCTCCAGAAGTGACTTCTGAGGACTACTTTTAGAGGGCTTTAAAACCTCACATGTAGGTTTCTAAGCTTGAAAGCTGTCTCAAAGCTTCTCAGCAGGGTAGGCACAATCAAATCCTCACATGAAGATGAGGACAAAATCCTTAGGACAGCAGCATACCAGTTTTTGAGACAGAGAGGTTTACAGAAGGCTGTGGTTAGTTAAAACAAGTATCTTTTTCATCCCTCCCATCTCAGTCCCCAATGCATCCTTACTCCTTTCTCACTAGCAATAGCTGATGGATTATTCAGGGTAAGTATTTTTGCATTAACTATTGCTCAGTGTTTCCATGGGCATTGGCACAACAGGCCTTCTGCTGCCCCCAGCAGCCTTCTGACTCAAGTAGCTGCCTGCTTTCTAGTGCCTAAGGCCATCCCTAAGACATCTTGTTTTCCTCAGTCAGCCACTGTTTGTAGAGTGGATAGTGGTATATCAAACAGTGCACTGAGATCATCTGAGCTGGAAGGATAAAAAAAGCTTAAAAGCAGTATGATCTAATCACTGTCAGTATCTGAAGCAGGGGATGATCAGACTGACACCACAATATTTGCCATTAAGGGGAACATACCATTACAGTCTTGTTATCTCATTACCAAATACAGTAAATGCTTTTCACGATAAATTAAAACATGTTTACTTTAAAATAGACACTTTTTCATATATTGGTTTTGGGGTTTCTTGACCCAAATCAGAGAACACAGAGTTAAATTTATTATAGGATATAAGGACAATAAATGAACCAGATTACATAGCTATAGCAGAGACTGTGTTCAGCATCTTCAGGCACCAGGTTTACAAGGACAGTTCAAGTTTTCACCGAGCACTGCTCAGAACCTCAGTGCTTACGTGGATTTAACATCAAAAAATTTCTTCTGGATTCATTGTAAGTGCATAATCTCATTATCTGTATGTTACCTGGTAAAACTAACAAGTACTGCTGCTTCACTTTCTGCTTTTCACCTGCCTTTTCCCCTCCTCCCAGCATAGAGTCATTTATTACATCTTAAATTGACTTAATCTCTTGACAGGTCCCAGATAATTTTTGTCTTGGTAATCTGCATCTACTAGACCATCATGTCATGATTCTTCTTTACCAGCATAAGGATGGAGGGAACTAATATGTAAATTTTTCAATCTTTTTTTAATCTTTTATTTTAAAAAGAACAATATGACAATGAACACAAGCAGAAAATACCAGAAGAAAGTCTGACAAAATCACTTTTTATTACATGGTCCCGTGCACAGGATAGTTTAATTCATAATATTAGCCAAAGTGCTATCACCCCAAGGCTGTGAGGACTGCGTGCTGAGCAAAGGATTTCTGAAATTCAGGAAGAATTTCATCAACATTCAAAACTGACAAACAGACAAGGGCTACCATAAAATCCATATGCAATGTAGATATTGTCTTTTGAACCCCTTCCCCTAATATAACCTAGTTTGATTTCATTGAAGGAAAATGACAGACATTGATGCTCTGTCGTGAATAAAGAGCACTTTTATTTGTAGAGAGTAATATGCCAAACCAAGGACTGGTGGTCCAACAGTAGTGTTTGCATGTCTTTATTTATGCACATACTGTGTTTATCTGTGCACTGGAATGTACATATGATATGAAGTACATAACATTTATACACTAATTTGATAAATAACAAATAACCTTATAATCTCTCATAAACTATGAGTAATGGTGGAACACTTCTGTTGCTGGTTTTGTGTCATCTGAATGTATGTACATATGCCTATGTGCATAAGTGTTACTGTATGTGTGTACAACACATACTCACCAATGAATGCTACCATTGTGAAGAGAGCTCAAAACTCTGTGGCACCAATAACATTTCAATAAATCCCACCTGTAGCTGCACCTATATTTTAGCCTGCAGGGGCTCCATCACAGGTGGAAACTCCCAGGAATAGGAAACACAGTGGCTTCACATGCTGCACTGAGCCTCCCGGAGTGGAGGGAGCCCAATAGGCATCCTTTAGTGCTCGTTGTTGCTTTCCCGTCGTGCCACATACCCTGCAGCAGGACAGCACTGCAGCCCGCACTACTGAGTGTTAGCTATGGTATTCTACACATTGCCTGGCTCACTGCAGAGTAGATGAAGTACTTTATCAAGCGAGGAGTAACTTAAGCTGAGCATGTGAAATTGTTTGCAAAGAAGAGAAGGGCTGATAAATATTCACACCACAAACACTGGTATATCAGAATTACATTTAACTATAAAGGAACTTAAATTCTTCATGATAAGAAAATACAAAGGAAGGAATCCAAACACTCTTAACTCTAGGTCCATTTCTAATAAGAAAGTTAATCTTTAAAAATCAGAGGTTTTGGAATTATAGAATCGTTGAAATGATAGTCATAATCTGATAGTGTTTTCTATCCAATATATTTTACGGCAAGAAAGAGAACAGCTATGTGAGGTGATCATGTGAAGCATATTAAGGTCTGTGGAAGGGTGCACAGGTAGTCTCAGGCACAATGCAAAATGAGGGAGCAAAGAGACAAAGATGGGAAAGAAACAGAACATCCTTATGCTGTCATTTATTGTCTCACCTGGCCCAGAGAGTGCAGCGTACTGTGATCTTGTCTAGCAATGCAGGATTCTGGTCAAACTTTAAACATGTTCATTTGTTCTCACTTTCTTGTATGTATAGAGAGAGAATATGCAGAAAAATACATGTATGTGCATAGAGGAACAATTTTGAAACTTTCCTTCTTTTACTATTAAAATTGTGAAATATCTTCAGTAGGGTCTCTTGTTTTATATTTTCGTGACCTCTGTATCTTTCTTACTTTTTATTCACCTTACAAAACTTCTTGTAACAATGGATGCTATGTGCCTACTGTTAATACGTGGGCAGACGGCCTGATTTGACTGTATTTTCCTATAGCTTAGTGTTCAGTTCTGTGAGATAAAATCTGTTTCAGGCTCTGAGTATTAATAATTCTCTTTACATAGGTGGCACGCTGTACCTCCACTCTTTCTTACAACTTCTCTAAAATTAAAGAAAACTGCCTATTGTGTTGTTGAACTACAGTAGATTCACACAACAAAGATGGGATCCAAAATGTCTAATGTGGGAAAATCTTTTTTCTTACCCTTGCTTTCTTTGTCTTATACCATTGCAGTTTTCTTCTACAAGGCACTAATGTTTTTATTCTCTGGGGAAAACAGTGTAGCTCCCCCCCCCGCTTTTTCCCCCTCCAGGTCTGTGAGCCTGCAGGTGCAGCAACCACTTCCAAAGACAGAATGGGTGTATCACTTGACAGAGGAGATATGCAAAGTACTTATGTCATATACACTTTGTTCTCCTTTACCTTACAGTTTGATTGTTGTGAAAATCAAAATTATTCAGGCCATAATAACTGGATGAAGTTTGCTTTCATACATGAAGATGACAACAGCATGCAATATGCAATTGCATACAATAACTACATATGTAAAAAAAAACCAGCTTTACAGACAGCAAAATTGCCCCCAGGTCAGTGATAGCCATAGTGAACGGTGTTACATTTATCTGATATTCACATTAGTTTGGTAACTGCCGCGTTACAACAAAAAATGTCTTTCTTTCAACATTTTTTTTTTACTATAAGTGACCATTCTAACATAACATTGATCATTACATTACATTATCACTGAGTGACTACTTAGTTTTAGACAACATAATTGTTACCGTCTGCTTCACTATTTGCATACAATGCATAGTTGATGAATAGAGCTAAATTTTCTGAAGAACAAAAACTAGCTATACTATCAGCTGTTTCTTTTCTCAGCATCACATGCAGAGACATACTGATTTGGGTGTTATCTTCTCTAGATGTATTCCTACGCAGTTTCAGTATTGCAAAACTTCACTAAGTAACAGGTACTTGCATTTAAATGCATCTGAAAATTTTGCAGATAAAGCCACTTACAGAGTAAAAATACATTTGCCTTGGGAAGACACTTGGTAAAATACTAATTCTCCTCGCATAGACTCATTCCAGGTATTTGATCTGAATTTCATTGATTTATAGCCTGTTACTGGATGGAAATACATATTTGTGACTCGATGCAGTATATAGGGTATGGAGTCAAGAAGCACAGTAATAAAGGAAACCTGAGGGACAACTATTAACTTGTTCAGACACTGACTTCAGAAAGCAGGCAAAGAGCTAGTAAGTATCATACTTTAGGAGAATATGAGAGTGATTCAGAACATATTAGACCAATTGTGTTGTGTGTAAGTCATTTAGAATTCAATATGTCAAAGTACAGAAACCTTGTGGCTTTTAAAGAGAGGTGCCAGAGTAAATTTGCATTCTATTATTTCCATATTATGTCCCCTAGGCCTTAGTAATGACTACAGAAAGCAATTCCAGATGAGTTATGCTTGTGAAAACATGCATATGTGGCTGCTGCTTGCAGCAACAGCCTTATACCTGTCCAGCTAAACCACAGTGACACATACCAAGTACTTCAACATGATATTAAATTGTTTATGCCTCTAACAAATGTCAAAAAATGAACACTATCAGGCTGAAACACTGGACTTTGTTTTCGTAAAGACCTGATACGACAAACATCACCGAGATCCCATTAAGCTCCACTGTCGAATAAAGAGTTGCACTTAATCTTGTCCACAGGCAGACCAGACAAATGTAGCCCCCGAGGTGCACAGTGTGCTGCTGCTGCCCCCTTAAGACAAGTAAACGTAAATAATTGTATGTGTGCTGTAGTTTGTCTACATTTTCTCAAAGATCTTTCTCTACGAGCTATTAAAGAGTGATTATAATAAGACACTTGCCCAGTGTAAGCTGACGCAACAATAAATCCAGTCTATTACAACAGCTATGAAAAAATAAGGTTTAGTTTAAGGACCTCAGAGAATATGAAAACCAGAAATTTTTTTGTCAATTCGTATTGGAAGCTTTAAGACAGCAAGGCACAAGCTGTGAAAACAAAGATACAGTTAACACTACTAAAACTTGAAGAAGAGGTATTAGCAGGGAGAAAAGAGGTTCAGTCCCTACCCGTGCACTTTGGGATGACATACAGCTCAGTAGTCTAGGTAGGCCATGAGATGATTATGTGAAAACTATAGCAAGGATGAGTTATTATCACTTTCCATTCCTTTAACCTTTGTCAAGGGACCTGATTAATGTTTGGTCATTTGCTCCTCTCTTTAAATTTTGTCTAAAACTCAGATATTAGAATTTTAATCACTGCTTATAGATGTCCTTTGAAACTGAATTACGTAGGGTGGTATTTTGACCTAGACTGATGTTCTCCATTTTCACTTGGCTGTTCACCTCTGCATCTTTGAATGAAGTTCGGACAGACACAGCAGGGAAAGAAGAAAAGATAACTCACTAAGTATAAAAGGATGAGGTTTTGTCTTCTTGCATCTCTATTAAAAAAACCTTAATATTGCAATGCCACAGGGGCACAGTGGGGTCTAAATAACTAATTACTGAACATATTAAAACTGTATGGCCTGCTGCTTTCAATAGTTTCTGCTGACTTCTAAATTATAGAACAAAATGTGTGCTCCAATTGAAAAATGAGTACAGCCAACTAAAAAATACTACCCTGTTGCAGGGTAGCATGGTACTAACCTCCCATACACGTGTTTGAAGAAATTTCCAGATGCTAGTCCTTTTTGTATCACCCTTAACTGTGCATGCAGGTGTCACCATAAAAAAGACAGTCATGAAAGCATTCAAGGACTAATGCACATTTTTAAGTAGGGACAGAGAATACGAGATCGTATACTTTCATAATTGAAAGAAAGACATGGTGTGGTACCCAACTTCTGCACATAAAAAGATTCTGCTTAGGGAGAAGTAGCACTGGCAATTACACCTATTTGTTCTTGCTGGATACTGAATGTCAGGTACACTGTAAATTCAGACTACAAAGGAAAAACAATTCTGTTGCTGAACATCCTCTAGCACCTTAATAAAATAATTGAAATACTGTAGTTCCTTTTCCTACTGTGCAGCAGAAATACAAGACTACTGGAGAGTCTTCCATTAGAATTAAAAAGTCATAAAAGGTCTGACTAAACATTCCCCAGCTTGTTGTTCAGACAAGTAAAGTAACTGAAATCTAGTGTGTTTACTGGACATGAACAAATGAAAGGAAAATAGCTCTGTGAATAATTGTTAAAATTCAAAAGAATTGCCACTATCAGAATGGCTACAACAGCACCAGTGTTTTCTGGAAAAATAATCAGAATGATGACCTGAAAAGGCTATGAAAGTCACCTGAAAGCTCACCTGTGTTTCTCCACATAATTTGGTTGTTTAATAAAAGATATATAGTCTCCATTCTACCTCTATGCAACAAACTTTAGATCACCAATGCAGCAGCACTATTGCTATGATTATTTAAAGCTGCTAATTAAAAAGCAAATACAAACCCACATGTCCTGTTTGCCTTTAAGCACAAAAAATATTTTTTGTTTGTTTATTTAATACTGCTGCTCTCACATTCAGTGTATTTCTTAGAGGCAATGGTAATGTTGTCCAAAAAGCGGATTCATGCCCCGCGTGCAAGTGACCAATTCCACATGCTCAGGAGAGATATTGTTTTATTCAGGCCTGAGTGCTCGGTGGACTTGCCACAAATCAAGCACACCTAGTCCAGACACCTTTCTGTTTATATCCATGCTTCTCATACATATTTTAAGATTCTCTTTTACATATTTGTTAAATTTCTGAGGACTAATTATACTATTACATCATCCTAGACAC
>NW_009233607.1:0-2927 GCF_000690835.1 Fulmarus glacialis | reverse complement strand
GGTTTAACTCCGTTCACCACAACTCTCTGTTGCCGTCCAGTCAGTTTTTTATCCATCGAAGAGTGTACCTGTCTAAACCGTGAGCCGCCAGCTTCTCTAGGAGAATGCCGTGGGAGACAGTGTCGAAGGCTTTGCTGAAGTCCAGGTAGACCACATCCACAGCCCTTCCCTCATCCACTAGGCGGGTCACCTGGTCATAGAAGGAGATCAGGTTGGTCAAGCAGGACCTGCAATTTTTGTGATTACAAAGCCAAGAAGCTCTCTGCAAATTTTAATTGGATACATATCAATTATTTTCTGTGGTTGTTACTTTGCTTCAAATCATCATCAATTAATAATATTTTAATAGGCTTAAAGCTAATAGTTTTATCCTACAGCCATTATGCTATGTTACATTTTAAGTTCTTATCTGCACTTCATTTAACAACAATTACAGTTTCAGACTACATACAACTATTGTTATTATAAATTTTTCATCTGTTTTTGAAATAGGATATCATTTGAAGGAAAACATTGAGATTAATCAAAGTGTTTGTAAAGTTCTCCTGCATGGCTGAGTTTACCTCGTGGCTTATCTCTTTAGTGATTTTTACCATGTCAACTATAAGCACATGTTTTGATCTAGAATGTTGCTATGTGTTAGCAGAGCTTGAGCGTAATGGTTAAAATCCCGTTCAGTTCTGTCTTCAATTAACTTAAAACAGTGGGAAATACAGATTCTTCCAGAATTTACAGAAGTTATGCTAATAATTATTATAATGTCAAGGAAGTACCTACATGGCCACATCAACACTGACACTTGTGTCTGACATTAATATTTGACATAAATCCAGAGCTGCTAAACATCTGTGCTAGAAACTGAGTTGGCTTAACCCTAAGAAACATCCAGGGCATGAAGCTGTGCAATGAATACAGCACTCATTCACATCGTGGCTGGCCATGAAGACCTGAAGCTTACCCAAAGCAGTTCAAAATGCCTCATTCCTTTAATTTTTTTTTTGTTGTCTTTACCACCTGTAATCAGTGTCAAGTGTGAAAGCAGAGATGGCAGTGATTCCATGGAGGGCTTCTGGGGAGGATCGAGGAACAAATGCGTTTGTCCGCAGTGCAGACGCTAAGTTAAGATGTAGACAGAGAAGAGCAATTTGCAAGGCTCATGCTGGAAAAAGGTTATTTTCAAGGATAACCTTAAACATCAGTGTAAACAGAATTCATGCATTCTGTTGTGAAGGGACTGAGACAAGTTTACCAATGAATGGCAATTTTGTAATGCTTTATAAATATTCTGTTTCATTCCACACGGTTAAATATAGGAAAAGCACTTCAATATGAAAATTTCAAATGAAATTTTAAGTGTTACTTTTCTATTTTGAACTTGAATATGCTTCCTTTCCAGATTAAGGTAGTGAGTATCAAGTTATAGGTGATATAACCTATTTGCTCACCTCAAGCCTTATCTCCGCACTTTCACCATCTATTAATCTTCTGCTATTTTTCCTCTATTTTTCCTTCAGTGGTTGTGCTATGCCATGTGAATGTGATATGCTGGGTGAATGTGATATAAAGTGCCACAGTATGCAGCATTTAATATAGGGAATACTGCTTCAAGAAAACCCATCCACTTCAAATGTAGTTGCATGTTTCAAGGAGCTGACTGGAAAGCTGTTAGCGCTCATAACTTTTCAGCTTGTGTCATATGAATGGAGTCCCCATTCATTCTCTGTCATTCAGATTTAGGGCAGTATCGCAAACAAAGTTGGCACAAATGGCCTTCTGAATTACACGTTCTGCTGGCTTTCCTGTCCAAATGCCGAATTTCAAGATAGACTGCTTTTCTGGAAACAAAGAGATAAGTGTGTTAGAACATATCTTTTTATAGCTAAGTAATGGAGACAGAGCAATGCAATTATACTGTGGTCAGTAACTGTCTTTTCGTCACGTAATTTGAAGGAAACATATAGAGTCCTTTTCAGTCTGATAGATTGAATTCATGACTCACTCGTAAAGAAAAAGAGATGTGCTTGCACTTACTTCCAACTGGTAGGAAGAATTATAATAACAAAATCTACATTTCAAAATTGAAGCATTCCTAGGTTTAAAATAACATTGCCTACTTTTGAATTCCTTTCCTGGAGTTCTTATCTCTACATAAGATACCTAGTTTCCATTTACAAAATTTGTTAAGACTTTAGGATGTAGTGGAGACCTAAAAACAGGGTCCAACATATAAGAAGTGTCCGACAAACATCTCAATGGCATGGTTACAGTCAATGAGAAGATCTGGGTATATCCAGGAAGTATCCTCCCCAGACGAACACCACTGAAGAGGTACCCCGTTAAAATTAGTCTATTGTAATTAGTGAGAACAGAAATATGTCTGGACCCATACTTCTCTCTGCAATTCAGTTGCCTGGTATAGTCAAGTGCCTACACAGCTTCCAGGTGCAGGAGTGCTTCTTTGACAGCAAGCACCTATCTGTTGTGACATACCTCCTTTCCTTTGGCTCAACCTGTTCTTCTGTATGGTCATGGGACCACAGGAGAGCAAGCAAGACGAAGCACAAGTGAGTCTTGTGTTTAGGGCATTCAGCCAAGAACAGGAGGAGACCAGGGGTTTGCAGTTATGATTTAAAAAGTAATCCTGGAAGAAGAACCAGATGAATGTCCTGACCACTAGGTTATCTCCTCTTTATTTGCTCTGGTTTTTGCCGGATTACTTGGTTGTGCAAGACTGACATTCAACCCAGGGATGTCCATAATCCAGCCCTTTACTCCTGCCAAGCTGTTTTGTAGTCTGGTAAATAGAGGTAACAGATACAGGTTTCATTCCCCTTGAGGAGTGAATTGAACCAATACTTCATAATTCTTTGCTGAATAGCAAAACCAATAGGATTGTATTAGATGCAATATAACATTATATATATTTT
>NW_009233606.1:0-413 GCF_000690835.1 Fulmarus glacialis | reverse complement strand
ATCCACTCAAGAGGTGTGGGAAGAGAGATCGCCAGACTGAGGCAAAAAAGTTGTTGAGTACCTCAGCCTTCTCCTTGTCCGATGTTATCAGCTTGCCAGTCTTGCTCATCAGGGGGTACACTTTCTTTGACCTTCCTTTTCT
This sequence comes from Fulmarus glacialis, assembly GCF_000690835.1. Taxonomy (NCBI): domain Eukaryota; kingdom Metazoa; phylum Chordata; class Aves; order Procellariiformes; family Procellariidae; genus Fulmarus; species Fulmarus glacialis. Next base: position 271 of record NW_009233606.1, on the reverse strand, counting down.
GGCTGACATACCTATAGAAGTCCTTATTATCCTTCGCCTCCCTTGCCAAGTTCAGCCACCTGCACCTTGGCCTTCCTGACCCCATCCCTACACAACCAGGCAGCATCCCTATACTCTTCCCAGGATACCTGTCCCTGCTTCCACTGCCTGTGCATTTCCTTCTTGCCCTTTAGTTTGACCAGGAGGTCTTGACTCATTCATGCTGGTCTTTTGCCTTCCTTTCCTGATTTCTTATACTGGGGATGGAGAGCTCCTGTGCTTTATGGATAAG
>NW_009233605.1:0-56484 GCF_000690835.1 Fulmarus glacialis | reverse complement strand
TCTAACACTTTTAAATAACACAAACGATGAGACAGTTTAACCTATTTAGATCTTGCAAGGAAAGAAGAGTTTAATAGTTTAATTTGGGAGATAGAGTTAAGAACCCTGATGCATCATGATCAGAAATCGCAGTCCCAAATGATGGATTATTAAAGGGTTAAATGAATGCTAGCTAAATTTCGCCTCTCCGATATTTCTGGGATTATATACTGCTCTGTTCATTCTTGCCTTCCCCAAGGGAATTATCTGTCCTTCTGCTGCTTCAGCCAAAGATTTTCCCCAAGCTGTTTTCTCACCATGGTAATGGTAGAAGGCACGATTGTGACTTTGTCCAAAATACACCCTCTTGGCTGTATATTCCCATCCTCGGGCCCTGCTGTGCTACCCACTAAAATGGTGTAACAGAGCTTCACTTCCTGGGGTTTTACACTCACAGGAAAGTATGTGCTGGCAGCTTTTCTAGTAGCCAGCTGAAAATATTAACCACAGTTTGAAGCTTCTCAATTGTTTCTGCCTAAGTATATTGCCTTTCACTTGTTCCTGTAGATTATATACCTGTGCTATGTATTTACAATTACTAATATACAAGATCAAAAATCAGAATGTGTGTGATTAGCTGAACGCTAGTTAAAACTGTTACGGTACTGAAAGGTCAACGTTGCACTGAGATAGATAAAAATGATCTATTTTTCACAAATTACAATTCTGATGACTACAAATTTATTATTTACTGGTTAATTTGGTGAGACAGACAGATGATATCATGATTTGATACTAATTACACCGCTTGACAGAATACTGAACCTTCGGAAGCAATGAGTCTTGTTCTCTCACACAAATTACTCTTTTGAGTACAAATATTAAATCTCAGTCAATACCAGGGAATACAATATTTAAATAATGGATGATTATTTTCCCTTTTTGGGGAATCCGGGGGGGGAGGGGAAGGAGGGGGGGGAAGTTGTTTAATAAATAACATGGTTTTCCACTAATAGCAACGATTGTAAGTGGAAGCAAGCTAGCTACTAACTGCATTCCTTTCTCAAAATGTAACACCTTCTGTTGACATTTCAGTATTTAAAAGACCTTTAGATTCTGTTATCCCTGTACATGTACCTTCACTCAATATTTACACCGTAAAATATGTCTTCACTTTAGGATATGTTATTTGCTTGATCAACTGATTCAAACCCTATAACTTGATCTAGATATTGTACACTTGGATGCTTCACAGAAGTGGGAAGCAGTGATTATTTAATACTTTTTCTGAGTGTTTTCTGAGTGTTTGCTGGCAAGGAGTTTCTTTTCTGTTCTCAACCTGAAGGATAGTAACAGGAACAGTATCAAGCTAATCAGTTGTAAATTAAGTCTTGATACTTATTATGTGAAAGAATCCAATAATCCTTTATGTGAAGGAAAATATATTTGTCTAAGAGAGAAGGAGAAACAGATTTTACAGAGAATTAGATCTATACACTTCAGATCTGGCTTGCCAATAAGACCTCTTCAAATAGTCATTAATTACACTGGAATCAGAAGTTTAATACTAATCCACTGAACATCAGGCATCAGCACTGGCTGACTATGTTGCCTTGCCAGAATGCCTGAACTCCTGACATGTGGAAACTACTTCCCAGATTTAGAGGGCAGGACACATTCCTTGTCTATGCTGCTCTTAACCACTCTTCAGAGACATTGTCAGGATAATTACAATGTAAGGAAAAATATTGCTTCTCATTAAGCTTATGATGCTTACACCTAAAATTTTGAGCAGTGAATAATACCTGATAAGAAGTATAGGATGAAAATATAGAAGTAATATTAATAATGAACCAGACCAGAGCTGTTTCAAACCTATCTTTATAATCTTATTTTTCCTGAGTGTGTAATTATTTATTTTTTCAATTTATATTTAGTATTTTGTAATGTCTGAAGAAACAATTCTTAATTTTTAACAATCATCTCTTAGTATCATGTGGAAACACTGAGACACATAGAAAGCAGGTCCTGCTCTCATTAAACACAAGGAGAAATTCCAAGGTGCTATACATTGAGAGTGGATAGTCCCACTGATGCCAATGCAAGTGTTACAGTGTGAGCATTGCATGTCAAAAAGGGACTCCTTTGACTGTTACAAACGTGCAAAGCAAGGCTTGCCTTTCCTTGCCTCACATATACTTGAAGAAAAAATAACAGATTAACAGAAGATGAAATACAAGCCGTGATGTTCCTTTGGTGCAAGTTATTAAATATCAGGTGAGAGGATCAGGTGGCCTTTGGAAAATTTTTCTTGCTTTTTTTTTTATTTTCCTCATTTGTTCATTACTGCACACACAACTGTTAGGAAAGGCTTTATTACAGGAGCTTCAATATCTTCTGTCATTGCCCTTTTGAGCTGTGTCTCCACTGAGCTTCTCTACGTATGTAGCAGATCAGCAGAAGCAATTGTCAGTCAGTCCTGAAGACAAGAGAAGAAATGCTTGTGTTGGGGGGATTTATGGTCTACCAGGAAATGGCACAATAGACTATAGAATTCCACCGTTGTAAAGAGTTAAATAATGGTTAAAATAACAGGAAAAATATTAAAAGTTTGTTTGTTATTGGAAAGGGTGTGAAGAAAAACAATTAGTGAATCAGTCTTTTACATGTGAGGTTCCATAACAATATATGTAGAAAAATGTGTTCAGAGGTATTGAGAAATTCTCAGGTTTATTAATACTCTAAGAACTTTCAGCTTTTTTTTCTTGTCAGCATTGGGTGAGTCAATGCTGCTTCTTGCTTACAATATACTTAGCAAGCTAAAATCTGGCAGGATTTCATTATATTTTTGCAACAGTAAAGAATCTGTGACTTGATGCAGAATCTTTCTGTGATGTTTCTCACCATCAAAAGGGGACACAGAGAAATTCCCTTCCAGCAAGAAGTCTTTCCCCAGAAATACAGGACCAATTATGTATTTTATTTTATTGCCCAGAATAGTGTGTTTTTCTCCTAAGTACTGAACAAAGAGCATGACAATAGTGTCTTTTTTAAAGAGCTCACAACCTAAGTAAAAGACAAATCAGAGGGCTGGATCCAGAGCTGTGGAAAGTCCAAGGGAACTATGGAACCAGTATTGAACCATGTGAGGAGCAGAGGTCTCAGCATCAACTGTCTCTAATCATTCCAAGATCTTGTCTTAAATTAGGAACTCCCCGCTGCTACCGAGATCCATTACTCTAATTTTGAGCTATCAGTTAGGCCTCAGATATTTTTTTCAACTTCAGTACTGTTACCGAACTCAATCTGGATGATTGTATATAATTCGCAATATAAAGAGGTAAATATTAAACAAAAAGGGAGGAACGAATTGACTAGTTTAAACATTCTTAAATAGTAACTTTTTTGCAGCAAAGAGGGCATTAAAAATGTGTTGTATAATAAATGAAATAATTTGCTTTGTTAAATATTAACTTAATTGCATTAGCAAGTACAAAACTTTGTTTGCATGCCAGTTAAAGATAATTTAGGGATACTTACTCTTCTGTTTGACAGTGGAGGTGCCCAAAAGATGCAAAACACTGCATCAAATTTTGTCAGTGATTTACATAAGGGCCAGGAATTTTCCATCTTCCACTATGCTCAGTGAACACTACTAGTTATAAACTACACCTTTGTTAATATTTTGTCAAAATCTAACAATCTTAAAAATAAATAATTATGTGGAAGAAACTAACTTAAGCAGTACAAAACAATTTTTTCTCCTATTCTTTAAGAAGTTCTCTGAAAACAAAATGTGATTTGATTGATTTGTTACCTAAACAATTCCCTCTCTTCTTGAGTAGATCACTGCAAATGGTGCAAACAGATATTTCAAGATGTTTTGGGTTTTTGGTTGGTTGGGTGTTTGTTTTTTTTTACTGGAATACAATTCTTTTACAGCATGAAAAGCTATTAATAAAATTTCAAAATTCCATTTAATTAGTATATCCAGCAATATACTGGATTACAAAGTCCTCCAGTCGTTGCCTCTGTTACAGTGCAGAAATAAAAGACACTGTCAGTAAACTAGTATGCCGAAATAATTGCAGGCAACAGATACCCTGTATCAATAAACTGTATAAAAATTTAAATATTAGAAGAAAGTGTGTTTTCTCTATTTATCATATTGTATACAAAAGTAATATTGGACAATCTGAAATTATTGCTTGCATTGTACTTCAGAAGAAAGGCTGACAAGCTCCTGTTGAATAGCCTAAGAACCTGTATTCTCAGAGGGGTCTATTAAGACTTCTATTCATCGTTTTAGATTGAGTCTCTTTAATGTAAAATAAGCAATCCTCAGAGGGCCTCAATTGTATTTGGGATTTATAAACTATACCCTTAACAATGTGAATGTTGCTATTTAAGGAACTGAGACTGCGTAACACTTGGACAATAGTTTCCCAGAGTCTGCAAAATGTGGACTTACAATAGAGAATATATTTTTCTCATTTATAAACATCTGGACAAACCAGTACGCTGTCTAGATCCCACAGCAAATTAGGGTCTGATTTTTAATTAAGTTTGGCATGCATCACAGGGATACATATGTTCAGCACATGTTTTTACCTTATACATCTTTTGCTCCATTACCTACATTGTTCAAAATGAGTTCTGCTGCTGAACACAAACCGTCCAAATTGCCTTACTGAAAAAATTCACAAAATGAAAAATAATTCACAGCTTTGACAGAATGGAGCCATGATTTTTCTGAAAGAAAATTCATGGGTTGGGGAAAAATTACGGAATTTGTAAGATTATTATAATTAGTCGCCAAACCACATGCACTTTCCAGATTTTAAAACCTCATACTCAAGCTAAGTATACCAAAAACATGTTAATTTCTCCCTAGTGTTTGAGGATCCATGCAACTCTTCTCCAGTGAAACTGGAATAATTTTATTGTTCTGAATTAAAAAAAAAATAATGTTTTCATATAGTTCTGATGTGGGAAGGACTCAGAATTTAAACCCTGGAGCTCATCAGGTTTGAGAATTACAATTGTAGGTACAATTATAGTGATATGCTCTCCGGGAGAACTTTTGGAAATGAGCTTTATGACTTTGAGTTGCAAAAGGATGGGGATAAATCACAAGTCTTTAAAACTAAGTCTAAAATTACTACTGCACAAATCCTGGCCTGGCTCTGCTCCCCAAGCACACCTGGAGCTGCAGGACAGTATGTCCCAGAGAAGTCTGCTTGGACTCTTACACCAAGCAGATGGGACAACATTTCCAGGACTGCTAAATCTTGCATCCTTACAAAAGTAAATACAGATTTGTCTGTGACCATGCGAGTCCAGAAAGGCAGGACTGTACCTGTTATTGGGTATGTGAGCTGTCTCTGCCACTAATAGTAAGAGAAGGAAACTAAGACATTGAAGATGAGTACCTGCTGGCACCTTTCACTCCAAAAATCTAGTCCTGCAATAGTCTCATTAGAAACAAGATTTAAATGCCTTGGGAAAGAAAATACAAAGTAATTTATCTACTTAATCAGTCAGGCCTCTCAGAATAATACTTCATGAGTGAAGGAGAATCCAGTTTGGCAGACTGGAGACTGGAGGTAGCCCCAAAAGTAGATGATCTGGTTTTGCCCTCCTCAGCTCTGCTGCCAGATACTCTGCAGCCCCAAGGACAAGAATGTTGCCCAGCACGTGATGCCTTAAGCAAGAAGAGAAAAAGACTGGGGATTTACTGTTTGGTGGGCCCCATCAGCTACACAGAAGACTGGAAGTGAGTTCTGCTTATGGAGAAAGGAAAAAGAGAAGAGATTTGGTGCAAAAGAGTATTCAGCTGATGTGGGAAGGTACTGACCTACCAAGGGACACCACTGAATACAGAAGTGAGATACACAGACAGGTCTTTGTTCTGATGCAGAGTGCATAGGTAGGAACACGCACATGAAACAGGAGCTTTGCCAGAGAACTTATCATTGTAGGGGTTTTTGCCCAGCTTCTTGGTCTTAACCGCAAGTCTACACTCACAACACAGCTATGTTTGGCAGCTGGAGGTTCCTCTTTTACAGAGAGCAGCCTCTTTTACCCAGTTACAGCTCTTGACCATCCCTCTTGCCCACTTAAGCCCCAAGGAAAGTGAAAACAATGATTCAGTGGATTCTCACCCCCAGTCACATCCCATAACCTGAAGTGATAGTTCCTTGTTTCTAGGGGAAACAACCAAAGAGACATCTCATAACTACATGTTTTTGATTGGCACAGCATAAACATAAAACTGGTCAGCACTTAAAGGCATACATCCTGCATGCTTACGCGGTTCCAAAGTTTGCATCTTTTAAAAGTATACGGAGCTTAATGCTAGGTTTTCCCTAGGGGTAAAATGTGCACAGTTTTGCTTTGTTGCTGTCATATATGATAGTAAAGGTTTGAGACGAAGGCTTGACAAATTTGTGCATTCTGTTAATATATAATTGTCCTAACAGTTAGCATCTGTGGCCAGGGTGATTTTCTAGAGTTTTCTGTGAAATTAACTTATGTTTTTCAAACTGCTTTGGATGACTCCATCTCTGGCCTCTTTCCATCAGTGAAGTACCCCCCTTGTTTGCACATACAGCAGGAAACACCAGGACAGGTGTTCCAGAAAGTCCAGTGAGCTTACTTTCCTGACACTTTCTACCTATTTGGGTTAGCAATTTGCTGCTGTCCAGTTATCCCCTTAAAAAGTCTTTGTAATTCAGAATAGTGGAGTGTGTAAGCCTCTTTGTATGGCATTGAAAAATTACAACACTACATATACATGTATTACATGTACCACATTACATACTAAATGTGCATTTTGTATGTATATGGATGTACTGAAATCTGTACTAAATGTACATGTTGTCAGGTGGTCAAATGTCATATTTTACCACAGACGGAGCATGGTGATGTCAAAAAGAAGCTGAGTTGCTAAGAAAGCTCTGTTTTAGGGGAGCTATGTCCCTTATGTTCTCTGCTTCTCATTCTGATCAGATTGGCATAGGATACAGGGGTTTAATTGGCCATTCAGATTGCACTCCAGCGATTTCTAGTCAGCTTCTGGCAATGCACAGCACAATATAATCCAGAATGTCTCCTGAGCAAGACTAAGCACCCTGTGAAATTGTATCATGGTGAGCCTTTATTTGTGACACCTGGTCGTTGTCGTGTCACACCCCAAAACACCCCAACACCACAAATGAACCAGAAAAAGGGCAAAATTTTGAATTGGAAGGAAGTGCGTAAGAATTGGCAGCAGCCATATAGTGATCAGAATGAAACTGAATCGAACAAAAAATCCATATAAAAGTATGTCTTGCAAAAACTTCTTTTGTAAATCATGGCCTAAGTTTAAGAAGGAAAAATATAGGAGGTGGACAACAGGCAAGGAACAGCCAGATCCAAGGGTGAGGCCAGAGGGTAGGGAAGCGGAGATTTGGAGGTTAGAACCTAAGCAGGGAGAAGGGATCACCTGCAGAACTCAGCAGATTTATGAAGCTTTATGATTTCTGGGAAAGGACAGATAAAAAAAAGGATTAGATATTTCTGGAGATAGTTAACATTCAATTCAGAAACTAGCTTTTCTACCAACATTGCCCCAGACAATTGTGTCTCCAACACAATCTGAACTGATGCAGCTATTCAGTGAATAACTCTTCATTTTTGTAGTCTTACTTTATAGTAATATGTGATATGAAAACTATTATCTGAATAGTGCATGAACAGCCTCTGTAGAAACAGAATACCAAGTAAATACACTATTTCACTGTGTTTCCCAAGAATGAGATTATTTCTTTTCAGCATTTAGTGCAAGAAAAGGATCTTTTTAACCTGCTAAATGAAACTATTTTCACCTCAAGGTAACAGTAATTTGCTTTGTGTGAATCCTGAAGAAGTACAAGAAAATCCTCTCTCTTGTGAAACAAATAAGAAGCTACTTGTTTAACTTTCCTCTTCTGCCCATGCATAAAGTGAAAATCTGAGAAACAACCACAGAGCAAAACTGGATCTCCTGAATAGTTTCTCAGCCTGTTCTTTTTCATTTGGAAAAGTGCAGAGCTGCCTATTGGGGAGACTCACTCAGACAAAGAGGGTCTATAAACCACAAAAGCACGCGGCATTTTTGCCTGGCATGAATCAGCTGAGACCCATCTCCTTCAGTGGATCTATTCCGATTTATGCACAGGAGCAGGGAGTCATGAGCAGTTGTAGTTCTCTGCAATTGTTTATCCTTTGCTGTAACTCCTTCACCACGTTGCATGCTATCCAGAAAGATTTGAAGATACCATGTGTTTCTAAGTAACTTGCATTACTTCGGATAGGGATAGAATTTATTAACATATCCTCCTTTTCCCATTAGCAGCTTCTTTTTGCACAGAATGAATGTAAAACTGGATATAAAAGGCATTACAAGCAATATTTCATGTGTCCTTTTAGCTGCTTTGAGAAACACAGCTACTTTAGAGTCTCTTAGGACCACTGCATTTATGCTCCCAGCACTCATCTGACAGATAGTTAATAGATACTTTCAAAGATTCTCTCGATATATAGGAATCTATAATAGGAAAGCATAACTGATGCTCACAGTAACTGGTAAAAGATTAAATAATTGTGTAATTGTTTCAAAATTCATGTATTAAATATTTTTTCAATGATAAAGACTTAAAATAATAGGGTTTACTTTACCTTATGTTTCATTCATGAGCTTATGATACATACGTATTTACTTCTTAGAGAATGCAAGAATTACTGGGACAGATGTGTTCCCAAGACAGACCACACTTTCTCATGTACTGGTCTACAGTAAACACTCATATAGTCAGGGAGGGGGGAGTTTGCTGGTTTGTTTGTTTGTTTTTAACTTTGTAGATTTTTTGAATCCTTAATGAATGCTGTAAAACTGGTATGAAAATCCCTAGTTCACAAGACTGTTGTGAGGATTAATTAGTGAATATTTGTAAGATGCTTTGAAGATGAAAGGTGTGATGTAAATGCTAATTATTTATTATTACTATCTTCCTAATCTTGGATAAATTTGGTTGATGTGGAAGTGAGTGATTGATCTTTCTAAACAGAGGTATGCACAGTGGAAGAAGGGCCTTTGCAAGCTTCACATTAATAATTCTCCCTGTGAATCTCAGCTCCGTTCTGAACCTCTCCACATACCCTAACCCTCTGCCTCCACCTGGTTTTGACAGTGCCCTTCAGACTAAATTGCTGCACAACTGCAATCTCTGGGCCTGATCCAACAACCATGAAATCAAAGATTTTTCCATCAATTTCAGTGAATTGGGCAAAAGGTCAAAAAAAATAGGCTTTTATGCAATATTTTGGAAAATACCTAAATGACAAAAACCTGTTTTCTAAAAACTGCCCATACTTACTCTCTGCATGATTAGCTTGATACATACTGTCAGGTTTTGTCAGTTGTGTCAGATCATATTCATATCATACAGTTTCCTCTGTGCACAATAATATGATTCTTTGCAGGTCTGTTCAGCTGTGAATCTGTAGCTGTCTGCTGCATTAAATTACGTGCAACTTTAGCATCAGTATACTACATCGCATAGGGCAAGACATTTTGGTGCTCAGAGCATGAGAGCAGTTTGGTTCCCACTCCTACAGCACACAAAAAGTAATCTTTTCTCTGTGAGGCGAAGGCTCTTGGCTCCCACTGCCTTCACAACTCAGCAGAGGCTGCAAGCCGTGGCCAGTTACTTTTTACATGCTTACCTCTGTCAGCTGTACCTCAGAAATGTCCCTATACTGGAAGCTGCTCCCCTCAACTTTCTGATTGTGAGGACGCACCATGGGTAGTCACCACCATGATTGTGAAATAGGAGGTTTGCTTAGAATTGAGCTTCCTTTGACTTTACAGACCATTCCAGCATAGAAAACGGTGTTAGTGCCTTAAACCTGATTAAGGATATGATTGCTTAAATAAAAGTGAATGCGTATACGACAACATTTGTCAGATACAGCAGAGTAGGAAAGTATTAAGCAAGAGGAAACGTGTAGGAATTTCTTACTTGCAAGTACCAGTTCACATCTGTACGTGCCATCAGTGTGCTATAGGCAAGTATCAAGTAGGAAATAACAGATTTGGATAACTGACATTAAAGCTAGAACAGCTCAGACTAAAATAAAACCTGTGTTGTTATCGGCAATGGCAGTTATCCAAGGACTGTGATATATTTTCTGTCACTCGCCATTTTAAAAGACAGTTTAGATAGTCTGTGTGTTCATCCAAATGAAAGAGTGAATCCTGGGCATTCTTACAGCTGATGTGAAATGAGGAGTCAGGCTCACTTCACTATCGAAGCATCCAGGAGTGCACAGAGTGAGGTGTAATGCATTGGGTACATTCATTACTCATGATGCCTGTCAAGCAGAGGTGACATTTACCAGGACACAGCTCAATAAATACCAGTCCTCATAGACTATCACAGCATGTCATGCTACTAAAAACTGAGGTACAAATGAAATCCTTTCTATGGCAGTTGGTGAATTGGCTCAACTGTGAACCGAATTTTTCTTCCTCCCAGTTTGGCATGGGTTAGCTAGCTCCATTGTGTAAGGGAATAGCGCTTGAGCTGCAAAAGACAAAATAAACCAATAGAGAGACTGTTCTGCACCTACAGGTATGACAGATCGCATCCATATAGAACTGTACTGGTGCTCTGGGAAGCAGAGAACATGTAGATCCAGATCTAGAAAAGGTTTCTGTGTCCCCGAAGCAAATGTGCTTTTTTTGGTTTGTGACTCCCAAGTGTTACGGTAAATCTTTTGCGATGTTCTAGAGCCGTGGTTCTCAGACTGTGGAGTATTAACAATTACAAATCAAGCAGCAGGGTTTGGGGCCACTGTGTGCGCTTACACTGGGAGGTCTTACAAGAGCAAAATTTGCATTTACAGGTTTTGTTGGCCCCTTTGTAAATCTATTGTGAGCTGTGTGGGTTTTACATCATCAGACCAGGAAGTAATGTAATTACTTTCAGTTCGTTTTGTGTTGGTTATTTGTTTTTGATGCTTCTGTCATTAAAGATACATTAAAGCTAGATCACAACAATTATTGAAATGTTTTAAAATCATGTGTAATGAATACATTGGTGACATTGGACCTGATGCTGCACTTAGGGAAGTTAGCACACAGCCACGAAGTTGCTTGAACTCCCATCTCTCTCAGTGAAGGTCTAAGTGCTGAAATGGAGGTAGAACACACTTAAAGCACCTCTATACCTCCAGAGATCTGGGCCTTAACTTATAACTGCATCACACAGTAAAATAGGATTAGCCTTCTTATGAGCTTCCTTTAGTCTGTTATTGCTGTACGGTATAATGCCCTCCAAGAACAGATACAAAAAAGCTACTCACAGGGTCTCCAAATTCTCAGTGGCTGTGGTCAAAGCCAGGTTGCCTTCGCTGTGTATTGTTAGGTTTTAAATGTAGCCTTTATTCATTTGATCAGCAAGATTGCTGTCTGCCATTAATAGAAATGCCATTGGCATTGTGAGGCAAGTTTGTCATCAAGTTAATAAGCATTCTCTGTCACCATTATATTTTTAGTTTAAAGATACGACAACTGAGGGAAATGACACTGCAAGGACTGAAATATTTGTCTTCAATGCTCCTTAACCTAGCAATATATTATCCTGAAGTGCTAAGGAGCCACATGAATATCAAAGCTTGAGCTTCTATGTACTCAATATTGAATTGCTGCCAATCTGGAAAAGATTAATTATTTGAATTTAGAGAGGGACAGCTTTGCTGAACCTATCTGAGTACATTACATATAACCTTTTTCAGCTGTCATAGCAGAGCCCAGATGGACTTTTCTCAGTCTGTTTGAATTCTAAATGACATTTCTGAGATTAAAGGCCAGTGCCAAGGAAAAGAATTCTGTAGTAAACACTAGTAAGATTGACAATGCTATGTGACATCATCTCTAAAATAGCTACCATTCTCAAAAATCATAATAACAGAGGTCCTCCTTAAGCAAAGGAGTTAAGCATTGGGCTTATAAGTATAAGAATAGACTGGTGATCCTTACCTGTGCCCCAAATCCTAGTTATGATAGGATAAGTAGAGCCTGATAGGCCAAACCAGCCCTTCAGACCACAAAAATTATGCCTCTCAAATCTAGTAACAGTTATTAGAAAAATTAATAAGTACTTTCTGATGACTTAGTGAGTACAATTACTGAAATTATTAGAAGTTCCAGTAAAGATGCTACAAGATGCTTTAAAGGAAAGTAATCATACATCAGAAGCAATATTGTGTTGCGGATTAAAAACTCTATGCACATGGACATGGTGTGCATGGGAGAGGCTCTGTGTGGGAGGAGCGTAGAGGAAGGAAAAAGCAAAAAAACAAGGAAGCACATGCAAAAAAGGACTGTTTCCATTTTCTGTGTAAGCATGCAACTAATTCACCTCAGAGGCTGAGTGCCTGCAAAACAGTCTCTAAATCTTTTGCAGAACATCTGTGCTAGAGATGGGCGGACACGGCCATTCTGAATCGGTACTGCATTTACTAATTTATTACCCCCTGCAACAAGTTTATCGCATATTACTTTCCCCTGAAGGTAAATTATAAGGGCAAAACACATAGGACATGGCAACCGTATGTGAAGAAGTGTCATTATATTTTATTGTATTGCTGGCAAAGCTTCTGGTGAATTCAACCTGTGTTTATTCAGGTTATGTGTTGTATGTGGGTTTGGATGATGGATAGATCCTCCCACAGGGTCTTATAGAAAACAAACAAAGTACTCCACTGAGTATGGAACTGAATTTTACAGGGATTAAATGAATAAAAGGACACAAGATGCAATTTCCCATCTTCTGATTGAATACTACAGAATGAACTCATCAAATCTCTTTTTTCCCCAGTGCCTGACTGCCTTTATCCCATGTACTGTAGATAAGTACTGCAAAACAGGACAAATGAAGGTACAAAGAGGTATAGGCCATGGGTTTACATCTTTAATATGCATAAATAGACACTTGAAAGAAAAATGTAAACAACCAGTAAATGTTGTGATAATAATTGGAAAAAACTCAGAAGTCTCTATGGCCCTTCAAATTGGACTATTAATTATATTTACAATTTTTATGTATTTATTCCTGTTATGTTAAAAGGCCATGCTGCTCCAAAAGGCTTTGCCCTGTCCAGCCTTCCCTGGTACCCAAAGTAAAAGCATTTCCTGAAGAAGCAGACAGATTTCATGACATAATATTTATTGCCATGTTTTCTTTTCACTGCTTTCTGTTTTACACGTGTTTTACCTTTCATATTTGCTTCTACATCCGTGTGACTGATCAATGACTATTATCTATCATCTTCTGTATTTTAACACTACAGTTAGCTATATGCCACAGAGAAGTTTTCTTATACCGACAGAAGATTAAAATATGAAATAGAGAAAAGAGAAAATAGCAGTTTGATCAAAGAACATTCCTTTATTCAGCTCTTTCACTCTGAGCTATACTCAGAAAGGAGCTCACAGCATTATGCTGATAACAAACAGAAGTTCACAAAATAATAACTTTATTATTGACTTGAAGTACGATGTTTTCAGAAATATTCACAAGTTTTTTTATAGTAATCACAAAAATAATAGGTATGTCCTGGGCAAGTTCCCATACAGTAAGTTATGTCCAATAAAGATATTGACAGAAGTCCCACTGGGGGTCACTGGGAAAAAAGGATGTTTAGTTGACTTTTTTCTCCCAGGGATCTATTTTTAGCAGGGGCTTAATTTAAAATTTTCTTGATTACTTTTTTTTTTTTACTGGATTCACCTCCTAGAACAATTTTAACATTTCTTGTTTATATATTTTGATTGAAGAAATTCAAAGTATCTAGTCTGTTTCTGCTTCTGCTGATGGAAACAAGGAAAGTCTCATTCATATAAATGCAAACATGGTTATGTATTGATGTTAAACATATTCTTTTATTCTTGTAAAGGGTACATTATGAATTTTTGTTATGGGTAAATTTAAACTGTTCATACAGCTACCAATTGACTTCAATGATTGCTTAACAGAAACAGTCACTCTGTGACGTTTGCCCAGGCCAAAATGTGCTTCTCTTCTCTGTGCTTTGGCAGTGCTTACAATTGAAATTACGTATTGTATATTTTTATATACATGTGATTTTTTTTCACCAAAAGGCTACTGTAAAGACAGTTTTACTGAAATTTCATACACAGCAAGGACATTTTAAGAACAGTAGCCAAAATATGTGTCTGCCATTAACATTACATTTTTCAAGATGGGTGAACATAAAACTTACAACAAAATAGAGATTAAATCTGATTTTGGTGACATGACACCATTAAATGTAAACGAGGCATCTTTTATTCATGAAAATTTCCAGTGATCAGAACAGTCTCTTCCCAGGCCGAAGAAGAAGAGAGCACAAAATGCAGCAGGTGTGCAGAGAGTGCCTTAAAGTGAAGTATCCGGAAACTGCATCTGCAGGTGGTCTGGGAGAAGTAAATATTCTGACCAGTAAATGTGTTGCATCCTTCTCACTGCTCATAAAATGATGCAAATTACATTATATGATTTTGTAATTCGTATGTGAGGTTTGACATTTTGAAAACCCCAGTCAGACATGTGGGTTTTGGTAGCATATTTGTTGAAGTATTTTTCTCTATGTCTTCATGGAATTTATTTCTTTATTTTCACGCTGGAAAACCCCTTTTAAACATGTCTGTCTATCTCTTTACCAATGAGGTAAACTTTGCAGCAGTCAGGATGCTTGATAAACTTCCACCAAAGTCAACACTTTCTATTTGCACTTATAAGAAGTGAGACTAGGGCCTTCAGAAGGGGTTTTTTTTAGGTGTTTGGAATACGGTTAACAATTTATAAAGCTTCTGGGGTTTTGTAGCAATCAGATCTTGCTCTGTTTTTAAATATCTTTGCTGCCTTTGTTGCTGTGGAAAAAACAGTTAAAAAACCCAGAGGAAACATTTAATTATAAAGAAGGGAAACAGCTGAAACAAAGTAAAGACCAAGTACAAGTGGATAATGCAGGGAAAATGCTTCTCTCTAATTTCCACAATATAATCTTATACTTGGGAAAGTGAAAGACAAAACAGAAAAAAGATGTTTTAGTTGGTATCCCTTGAAGTTACTCTATTACAAACAAATCTTAACCATCTGAACCCTGAGAAGGACCTTAGAATTTGCAGTTTGAAATCTTGAGCTTTCATAAACTGCAGAGATCCACTGAAAAACAGAGCACATCCAAACCCACTTCGTATAATCCATTTCTTCCTTTGAGAAGGCAGATGGTGACTATTATCATAATGTTCTGATCCAAGGATCTGATTAAAAGTTTACTAAACCTAAGGGAAACTATTTAAAAGAGCTCAGCTCAGGCCCTGTAGTTCTTGGCTTGGGTGAGAATAGCAAACTTGCTCTTGGAGCTTATGTCACACTGAGTAACATGTTACAGATGACAATCTCTTGGTCCACTTAGAAAAAAAGAATCAGTCAATTTTTATGCATTATTATCACATACAATAGCACTTCAAATTTGAACAATAAACTAACAAAGAACTGGAGCATTTAATATCTGATTCAAATAACTTTACAGATATTGCTTCTTATCTTCTAAAATATCCCTGATCATGGGACTATATACTTACTTTAAAATCCTTTTTTTTTCCAAATGTGATTTTAATAATGACTCTTGCCATTTAATCTCAATTTCCTACAAAAATGATGATTGTAAATACTAGTTGTTACACAAGGTGTGCCTTTTCCTCTTTTGTTAGTATAAAGCAGAGATGCTGAGAACATAAAAAGGGAACTGTCTTTTGACATCAACAGTGATACCACATCTTTTTCTTGTACAAATATTTCACACTTGATTTGATGATTTACCAGATGGAAGAAAACACACTGACATTTGAAATAATTCTATAATTTCACTATTGTTTTAATGATATCACAAAGCTCCTTCAGAAATATTGCCTAAGATACCGTTCTGCTAAGGAGAAGTGTAATTCCGTATGCCACCAAACAGTGCAGACCGATATTTTTGCTATGCATGAGTGAATCTTTTTCCTGGGTGACTATGTCTTATAAAAGAGGAACTCTACAGTGTGTTAGGACATATTAAAATTATGAATGATATGAAGAGAAATTCTTAAAGTCAGTTTCCTTGTTTCTTAAGGCATAATGTACTTGAATGTATTCAATGTCTCTCAAAATGTTGCAGATACTGAATCTGAACCCAATGTGGCTACTTCTAATCATATGTGAAAGCTATAAATAAAGCAATGTAAACTCTATTCAGCTAGTTAATTTGTTTTTTAAACTGAATGCTTTATTATCATTCTTTTTCATGAAAACATACATCCTTACCATACAAAGCATTAATTAAATAATAATGTATTTGAAAAAGTTCCCATACTTCATGAACTGTTAATTAAATACAGCTCAGGCTTTGGTTACATATCCTTTTAAGAGTTCCCATTCTCCTGAGTTTAGAGATCACAGCAGGTCACCCTGTTCAACCACGGTCTCCCATGCAACACTGAATAGTGTTGGTATTTTCAGTGAATTCTCCCATTTCTCTGTAAGCTTATTGGAGATGAAGTTGGCTTGTAAAATGATCATGTGTTAGAGATACAAAAGAATAATTAAATAGCAGTGCATGCTTTCTGGAAATACTTTCTTCTGATATTTAAGTGTGTTACTTTTAGACAGATAGCCAAAATAATTTTAAAAAACAAATTCTATTTAAAAAATAATAAGTGACATAGAGCATTAGAGCATGAATACAGTGGTGGTAAACTTGTACCTGTAATACCATGAGGAGTAAATCCTACCTATTTCTAATAATGGGCAGGTATTCTTTTTAAAACTCATTTATTTTAACACGTTTTCACCTGCCCACAGGCTTTCAGGCAAACAGCCAAGTGAGTCAAAGGGCAGCCTTGCATGTATCAGTTATGATTCAGGGCTTGTTTTCACACAAAAAGATTCATCTGAGGCAGGTAAAGGTGGAATCTGAAGTCAGTTAGCTATGTTACCTTAAATCACAATGTGTGAATACTTTCGTTCAGAATAAGTGATTTTAAAATGAGTAGAGAGGGATTGATGTGGTTTACTTATTCATGTTTAAAAGACTACTTGGATTTTATCTTTCCCAATGTTCCTGTGTAACCATTTTTAAATGTTAGAAAGAGAGCTCAGGATTTGGTCTTGGACTGTGTAGGGGTTGTACTAGCATTGGCTCAGGACGGAAAATCCCCATTTTTGGGGAGGTGGGAATGGTTTGAAATTGTGCATGCACCTTGAATAGCCTTGCAGGATCCATGTAATTTTTTTTGTTTTTTATGACAGTTTGCACCTCCAAATTTTATTTCATCTTATTTATTGTACACTGCCATCAGCTTCCACTGAAGTTAACCCAGCCTCCAAGTCAACAAAGGCATTCATACTTATCTAAAACTATGTTTATTTACAAGATTTCTGAGATGCATCTCAAGGGAGCCTTTCAGGAGTTACAGATCTAAGTCATATGATCCCATAGATAAGAAAAACACAAACAAACAAAAAACCCAAACCAGAACTGCTTGTACAGGATGGTTCGTAATCTTTTGTTTGTGAAGGAGATGCTCGGACTTTTCACAGACAATGTATGGAACCACACTGTTCCTCTGGGATATAACTGTTTTATATAATCTTTAGCTGTGCTGAACAAGCTTACATCTGTCCTCATGAGAAGTCCCTTATGCCAAGGACAATGGGGGAAATACTGTAAACAAAAGTCTCCCCTGGGAAGCTGTGAAGGTCACAGGACACATGGTATTTCTGACACATGTAATGAAAACTTAAGTTGATACAACTTTCACCTTCCCACTGATACATCTTGTCGTTACCACACTATCTTCACTATCTTCAATGTACCACAATTTGCTTCCTTTTTACCTCTCTGCATACAGTCCCTTTGTGATAACACGGTAGTCCTTCTGTGTCAGAAGGACTTTTTCTATATGGGAAAAGGTTATTTTTTAGTAAGATTTTTTCTGTCAGTCAGGTACAGTACACAAAAAATATGCTCCTGAAAGGCAGCAAAAACTCCCCTCTATTTTGAAATCCCAAAACCTCCTTCATTCTTCTTTAGTCAGAGTAGACTATGTTCAGAGCATTTGGTCTACTTCAGGACTGTTAATCCTAGACTCTCTGTTAGAATACAAAGGAGGATACAGGATGATTTCCTGCCAGCAAATTTATGTGAGTGCCCATTGCTAACCACTATTTCAATTATATACCAGAGAAATGTCGATTAATGTTAATGTTCTCACCCTGTCTAAATATTATATAGCCTGAACAGTCCATACCATTCTCCTAGAAGTAAGGAAAGAAAAGAAGTGCTATGTTTTTCTGCATTTTTCCACAAGTAGCTATAGTTGCTTTTCAAACAATATTTCATAATTCTTTTTTTGGACAGAAGCTAAAAATTGTTTTCTTTTTAGAACAAGATCGATTTCATATAAAGGGGACTGGATGCTAATGCAAAGAAGACTAAAAAGGGTCTAATGCAAAGGCACCAAATTAGGGGAGGGCAGGGACACTTATAGAAGCAAAACATCAAAACGTGATCCCAGGCTTTCCTTTAATTTGGTGGCAGATTTTTAATACCTTTTTTTCTCAGAAGCCACACGAGGGCTTCCAGCACATAATTTCTTCACTGTAAAACACAGAAATTGTCAATAAATGCAAAATAAGCTCAGTGTGTAACTGATATTTAGGCCAATATTGTCAATGAAAGAATACATGGCTGTGAAGTCCCTTGTGCATTTCTGTTAAAACCAGGAATGGTGGCACCTACATTCCTCAGAAAGAACACTTTTTTTTTTTATCTGGGAGTCTCACATTTACTGGTCTACATTATGTTCTTGCCTCCTCTTCCTGTTCAGTTAAACCACACCCAGCCAATTCATTAATTTTCAGCTGCTATAACATTCTTGGACTTCTGAATATTAAGAGAAAGGCAGCTTTTTACTCTCACCATAGTAGCCTGGCTGACTATGCTGAAACACTCCTTTTCTCCCCGTGAAGAATGTGTGACAGGGACCATGGTTACCCTGCTTTGAAATGACAGGCAAGGAATAGTGTGTTTCGTGATGCTAAAATACACTTTTTCCCCCCTTTTCAATTTTTAATAGGAATGGGATCATGACAGGAGTTTAGCGATGAAATAAGGGGCAGCTACAAACCTATCACTGCCTTTGTATAAATCAGCATAAGCAAACCAGAGGGTAAATCAGATTATTTCTTTTGTGGAGATGTCATCTGTTTATTTCTAACATATATGGTCCCCCCTTGTGCTTCAGAGCTGACCTAGGGAGACTGCCTCCAAGGAGAGGGCAGCTACGGTCAGTTAGCCGGATGCCAACTGGTAAAATTGTCTTTTAAAAAGTAATTGACTATGACATTAGACAGCAACTAACCTCTTCAAGTTTCTGGATGTCAAATAAGCAAGCAGGGGGGTTATTTTGCAAGAGGGAGCTCACTGTAGCATTCAGCTAAGCCAAAACAACACCAGTGAGACAATAAAACCACAGTGAAGATACATTTTCTGTATTAAGCTGTAAGATAATCAAGAGTTTAGCTGTGGAAGTTGCTCCCACATAATTCTTCCACAGCACCTGCTTTTCCCTGATGACTGTGTGATACAAGTTAAATGCGAGGAGAAAAGCAGCTTTTATATTAAACTGAGAGAAACTCAGCCCCTGCATATTTATCATTACGTAGCTCTGACATTCCCCTACCATACTGTAGAAAGCAGATCCCCAAGACTCACATTTAAAGAGCCCCGTAGTGGTTTTCATTTATTTTTGTGGAAGTTGCAAGGCAGATAAGCCTGGTGCTATGGGAAGTGTCCTCAGGGAGCCTCATTGGTGGAAAAATTTTATCTGGTGATAGCTTGGTTACCATGAATGGAGAGGGAGCAATTCAGTTTGCCTCAGTAACAAGAATTAGCTGCTAGAGAAAACCATTCCTTTAAGCAATGTGGATGGACTTTTTCTTTTCTCTGTTTCAGAGTCCTCAAATCTTACATGAGTACCCAGAGAGGCATGTATGCTTCTGATTCATGTGTGAGCTTGAGCTGTCCTGGTTTGCTGGGCTGAAATATCATCAACCCAAGCATTGTGCTTTAATCCTCCAGCCTGAACAGCCTTAAAACCAATTTGAAATGCACTGAAATGACTTTGTAATCTCAGCATGCTAAGAGCTGGCAAAGATGCAAACATGCTAACTCTGTAGAGAACATTAGTAGCACATCTCAAGCACAATTGCATCTGTGTCTCCTAAGTTTGCTTTTCACAGTTAAAGGTCATTAACTGAAATTAGGCCAAAAGAAGAGTGCTTGAAAGCAGGAAAACATAGGAGTTATCATATAAATTCTTCTTAAAATCAAGTCAAGTGTTTCAAGTACTTGAAGTCCTAATTAATGCCTAGTGTAAATGCACCATGTTTCCTTTTCTACGCCGAAACATGTCTTGCTTCATTGCTGTAACCAAAGAAAAGAAAATTAATGGCATATCATCAGGAACATGATTTTAAAACAAAATGAATGTCCTCTTGGATTTATTTTGTTTAGCGCTGCTTTTAAGCAACATACTGCCTTTCCTCAAGAAGCTCTGGGCAGGAAAAAATATGCATTTTGGGTGCAGACTGTATATTTTCCCCAGAAGTGTTTTAGTTGCAGTTTGTCAGCTGCATACCATACAGCCCCATTGCATTAGCAGGTGTAGTTGCACCTTCCACAGGTGAAACAGTCTGCCTTCCCTGCAAAGGAGTGCTTCCATAGACTTCATAAGTCCGAGGACTTGATTGCTGGTAACTCCAAAGCCAAAGAAACAATAAGGAATCTGACACTGATCCCACACTGTTATTCATCATACCATATTCTTGCAATGTCAGAAGAAGGCATGGTACTAGCTGAAGTGGAGAGCAAAATCAACTTCCAAAAGTGAAAATGGCGTACAGCATTTTCATTCTAAATGATCTAGTGATGAGCTGGGTTTTTTTAAAATCCCATTCACATGAAATTTTCAGGGACACCGAATTTTAAAAATAACCAACCTCACAACCTCTGCAGAGATTCCCAAAATTCTTCCTTGATTTCATAATGAAGCTGAACTAACATCCCTAGGACTGAATCTTTACCACAGGTGTGGTTGAAAGTGTCCTTAAAAGACTGTATCTGTAATTGCATGTCTCAATATAATCTCTTTCAAAAAAAACGCTTAAGCACAAGAGTATCTTACATACATTGTCCCATCTATTGTGGCACGTTCCTTCTCATACAAAGTCATTCATCTGCTTAAGTGTTTCACGAGTAGGATTTGAATGCCCATGACAATGCTACAATGAATTTTACCTTTTGCAATAATTGAATTATTTGCATCTAATCGAAGTATTAATTAATATTTTTCATTTTATAAGTATTAATTAAAAGAACAGTGGCCTTGTGTTAACATAAGTTATTGGCTGCTGGTAGTTGACATGACAGGTGGGTATGCTGTTTTATGTCACTCATATATTAATAGCTTAGAAAGTCATCATTCATGTTGGAAAATGCACAGACTTAAAAAACAATTGCTATTTCAACCCTAGAGGAGATTCCATGAATACCCTACATTTAGCAGCCAGCTAATAAAATCAGTGTATTAGTTAATGGCTATAAATAACTGAGAATGGAAGGTCATGAATCAGTGTTGATCTGGATTCACTCTTCAAATACAGTGATCTTATGACAATGTGAAACTGCTGACAGTGCATAATCAAGCTTTTAGCTTGCAAATCAAACTATTGATATTGTAAATGTTATTAAGAGTGTCTGTGAAATAAATAGAGAAAAATAAATATTAAAAAATATTAGGAAGCATCCAAATTGCTGCCTTTCATACAGTTCAGGAGAGATTTTTAGCTTTCTTTTTCTTCCCTTTTTCATGTGTTTACCAAACTGTTACAAAACATATGCACTATTTTTGAGGAAAAATAACACAAGCCAAGCAGAAGGATCTATTCATGATCAGAATGCAGTGGCCTTCATTATATTCCAGTCTGCTTGTAAGTGACTGATCGAGAGTTAGCAGATGGTGTTTTCTTTCACCCCTTTGCCTTCTTCTTATTTAATTACTCCAACTTAGTTTATGTGCTGGCTCTATAACACCTAATAAGCATGTATATTTGTAAGATCATCACTTCTATGATCTCCAAATTCAGCAATGCTTAATCTACCCTCACTCAAGTATCTTAGACCAGGTATTTAAGCTACATGCCTAAGACCAGCCTGACCTCTTACACTTTATGTTGCTCTTGGATGTGTTTACATCAAATGAACAACCTAGCATCCACCTAGGAAACTGTAGCACCTGTGGAAAATATGTCTGGTAAGTAATGTATTATAGTTAAGTGTCCTTCCTAGCAGCAACAGCTGCCATTAGTAGTGTCACAGAGGGACTCTGCAGGCTGCCTCACTAGGCTGCGAGGGGTGTTCTTAGTCTGGGAGGGCAGTTTTCTAAGGGCTGATATATGGCCAGACAGGAAGAAAGCTTGCAGATACAATGCTCGGGAGCTGTACAGAGATAACAGTGCCTCTATTTGACATGGTAATTAAAACACACGCTGTTATTCATAAATTGCAACAATCCCATTGCTATTCACATAACAATCC
The DNA here is from genome assembly GCF_000690835.1 of Fulmarus glacialis. Lineage (NCBI taxonomy): Eukaryota > Metazoa > Chordata > Aves > Procellariiformes > Procellariidae > Fulmarus > Fulmarus glacialis. Next base: position 33,771 of record NW_009233605.1, on the reverse strand, counting down.
TCTCTTCTTCTTCAGTCTCTAATTTTATCCCAACTCAAAACGTTCAAAACATACCTGGACAAGATTTATGGTGGGCCCTGACTCTCATCTGATGACGCTTCTTTCCCTCCAAAGTCAGTTCTGTTTCAAAACCAAGTATTTCTCACAGCTAGTACCTCACCAGCAACCCTTTCTACCAGGAATGCGAGGTCTAGTCTTGGTGGATTTAACACCAAGTCATGACTCCTGAAAGCCCTCGCTGATCCAGAGCCTGACGGAGCGCAGCTCAAGAGGCATCCCAGAGTGGAGGGCCCCCTTTAGCAGAAAACCACAACACAACAATTCACTCGTGGTTGAGAAGATTGAGATTGGAAGACATGAAGCATGTGGGATGAATAGAGTCCCCTTCATCTGCCTTTTCCTCAGTAAAAACTCAGGAAAGGAAGATTCCTCAGGCAGGAACATATACAACTCCTAGGGCCTGTGTGGGCTAGAGGCACAGTCACATCTCCCTTCTCCCCATTCTGCTGCCTCCAATGCAATCTGGCTGATCTGGGTGTGCAGCAGTTAGATGAAGAGGTTTTGTCTCCCCAAATTGCTTTAAATTTACCATTCTGTCCTTTTAACAGAAGTTCTGCAGGATCAGAAATTCAAATACAAGTTCATTTTAAAGCAATCAGCAAACATGATACTGACATAACTGTTTTTTCCCATTACTAGGAAGAATTCAGAACTAATACACCCACAGCACCTAAATTTTGAAGAAATGACATTATTTGCTGAGTGATCTACTAGAGGACATCAAAGACACAACTGAACTGCGAGCCTTTGTATTGAATCAAAATCAAGAGATCATTTTATTTTCTTCTTACATCTGTTTTAGCACTGATCTATGTAGCCCAAGTGAATTTAGTGATATAGAAACTGTGGAAAGATTTAATTGGCTGAAACGAATACAAATATTTGTCTCTAAGTGGCATGCATTATTCATATCCACTACAAGTGTCCAGCAGATAAATTCTGCTTGTTTCCATTTAAAGTGCAGATTCCCGGAATTAGCCAAGTTCCTTCAGCAACAATGTTTTAATCTGTTCCAGGACATCTGAAATTCTGGAATATCTGGAAATTTATTCTTCTGACTTGCAACTTAGAAGGCTGAGCATGACAGTAGTTTATTTTTCTCTTAAGAGAGCTTTAGGCAGCTGATGATTACTAGACAGAAAGACCAGGCTTTTTTTCTTTCTCCTGACTTCACACTACTTCTGAGCTAAAGAAAAGAACTATCAAGATGGTTAGAAATGGCTAATACAAGACCTAACTCCCATCCCTGTGAAATCCCCAGGTGCTCCATTAAGCTAGATTTCTGGGTTGTTTCCACCTCAACAGGAGTATCATGGCCCCAAATAGTATCCATGATCTGGTTCATGGTGGTTAAAGACGGAGTTTTAGGTTTCTCGCCTGGTTTATTCACGATGCAGTCACTACAAGCCCTTTGGATAAGCACTTTACACAGTGGGTGTGAGGTTCAGCTCTAAGGACAGCGTTACACTGCATTAATCCAATGACTTTAATATCCTTACTCCTACTATCTTACAGCGATGTAGCTAAGAGTGAATCAGGCTGAAGATTTTGCGTATAGGTGATTCCATTATTATTATGAGGCCCTGCAGGCTCTAATTCTTTGCACCATGTGGGAGCCTTCCATGAATACAGAGTGCCATCTGTGCTTGGGTCTCATTCCTTAAAGAAACATTTAGCTTTCTATTCATCCTTTCTGCATTCCTGGGGCTGAGCAGTGTGTGAATGCGTTACCCCTTCCTCCCTTGTGTCACCAGAGTTTATTGATCAGCCTCAGGACTAAAAACACAGCAGAGAGCCCTGCTGTTTCCAGTAGCTGTTGCCTATCTTTTGAAGCAGAGATGAATGTTTGAGCCATAATGTATTCTTTCAACATGAGAGCATTAACCTATTGTGCAAAATAAATGCAAGAGATTCTCAAACTGGGAGGAGAAAAGGCATTGGAGCATCAGAAAGATAGCACACCGAGCCTTTTGCTTCAGCTCTTGCAGCCTGAGCCTCTTGTATCTCTGACTAATTCTCTCCCTGTTCACCACAGGAATACTAATTGCCAGATGAAACTCTTTGTTCAGCTAATGCTCTAATTGTTGCTTAGAAGAGGAATTGTCTCTTGCAATCATTTACTCCTAAGGAGCCTTGAAACCTTATTTCTATGGTTGAGTCCAGAGAGCGCACAGTTATAAAGCTACTGAAATTACCAGACCAGAGTCACTGGGTCATAAAAAAAAAGCCCGATTCTTTTTGAAGTGGGTTATTCAAATCCAGATATGTAACATTTTACCTTACATCACAGGTGAGCTGCGACTCCTTAGTGCATGCTCTGCTGACTGCGATCCTAGGCGTGGTAGCTACCAGATGTCGTTCATTCATTAAGACTGAAGTGGTCTAATGAAAAGCAAGATTTCTTAAGTTTGTTGGTAGTATAAAGTAAATCAAGACAAAAATATGTATAAATATCCTGCTAATGTATTGGGTAGTGCGTTTTAGAGCTAGTTGCAGTATATAAAAAAAATTCTACTTATTTCTTTACAGAAATGTTTCTTCCTCTCTGACCTACCAAACTTTCAAGCATTAGACTGATCTGATTTCCTTTTTCTTGACTTTTCAAAGCTTGGTAATACCTTTAAGTTTCTTTTATGTGATCAGGTTTCTTATGATATCACATAACTCCTGTGTTCTCATCCCAGATTTGCTCAGGGTGTGACTAACTATTCTCAGTTCGTGGCTCTATCACCTTTTCCTCTTAATAAACCAGTGTGAATGTTGACTCTTGCAACCACTCATTTCCAAACATAAAACTGCATACTTTCACCGTACTGTGGGAACGAAGGAGGCGGCTGTGGAAGAAGCCCTGTAAGGACAGCAATCATTATTCTTGTAAATACTTGCTGTCCCTAACCAAGAATGTTAGAGAATTCATCACTTTTAACACTAATTCTGCTCTGTATGAAATATGAATTACTGATTAATGAACACCAATCTGTTTCAACTACATCCTACACCCCATATGGCATATAAAAAACCCTCTTAAAAATAAAGTTATAAAAAGAGATCTACTAAATCATAGCCCAACCCATGACTAAAGTAGGGGTTTTATCTATAATCTCATGACTTATTACATTATTCAAAATAGTTTAAAAAGTGACTAACAAGGATTCAGATGCTTCTTTGGGAGACTGCCTCATTCCCCAAAAATGGCATTATCAAATTTTTCCAGATATTCAGGGCAATTATTTCTTCCTTTATAGTAGACATTGGTATTGAGTCTAGCAAGAATAATAATAGATAAGATACTCAAAAAATCTTCTACATAAGCCAAATATTCCCTGTGCTGAAAATATATTTTAACGAATAAAGAGAAAGGTGTTCTCTTAATACTTATCAATGATGATGGGACCGCATTAGATATACTTTCTTTCAGTAATGCAGCTCTGTCTCTGATAGCTTACAGAACAATTTTTTTCCATTTAATGTCTTCTTTCTCAGTAATGCCCAGAGCAATGTTATTGGCAGTCTATGGCATATGACAAAATAACAGCTGTTAGCAAGAGCATTTCTACCTCAGCTATGCAAAAAGGAGGCAGGGAAGCAAAGCTGGGAGCTGTTTGAAGACTAGAGCAGGTTACTAGGCACATCTGGAATGAGATATAGCTCTCTTGAGCCATGTCTAGATAGCACACAACCCCAAGGACACCAACTGCCCTAGCCTCCTGATTGTCCAGACCGGGAACCTGATGGCTGTATGCTGCTGCTCCCCTCTCTTCTGCTTTCCAGGTCCCTGCCAAAGAAGCCAGGGCATGGTGAGAGGCGGGTTGGCTGTTGCAAACTTCTCCTAACCTCACGCTGGAGTCCAAATGAAGCATGAACGTGGGTGTAGGAACTCAAAGCACTCCTAGCTTTGCCAGTTCAGACATAGCCTTGATGTCTTGCCTACATCATTATGTTTGTGTCCTTAAGTTTATGGGGGGTGGGGTTTTAGAACACTCAGACAAATAATTTTGCTATCAAGTATAACAAAAAGCCAGCGGTTCATGCAATAAGACAAGCCCTACACAACGGTTACACTTGTTTTCAGTGAATAGGAGCAAATGTGACTATTAGCAGAGACTAAGTCAGTTTTGCAAAAAACATATCTAAAGCAGATTAAATCAGCATGTAAACATGTACAGAGTATAAACCTTGTATACATTAAATCTTGTTCATGCCAAACTCCAGTTCCAAAAAAAAAGGAAAGTTAGTGGAAATTCATATCCAAAGACTATTGGATGTTATAACCTGAATAAAGGGTAGAGTTTTATTGGGTGGTATTCACTTACTTACATACTAGGACTTACATTGAGATTTATGGGCTGGTTGGGTTTTTTTTTGCTTCTCACTTTTTCAAAGAATATAGGGTCACTAAACTTAAGTGTTTCCCTGTCATCCACAAAAAACCCTTAAAATCTTAAGTTGTTTTCTCTCTTTTCAGGATTTATTTGATTTTAAAAAGTATATATTTGGTTATATACACATATTCCATAAATGTTACTTTTTCTATAATATTTGAAAGACCTTCAGGTGGTATATAGATCATGTATAACTTATCCTGGACAGGGGACATAAGGTACTTATCAAAATTCAGCCCTGTTATTTCTTCTCCTTTTATTTCTGTCCACTATAGCGAAAAGCTTTGTATGCCCTTCCAGTAAAGGAGGCAAGGCTGGCTGGCAGTCAGTTTGACAGAAGGAAAGCAGTGCAGCAGAAAATTGGATAACAGGATAAAAAACCCAAGGACCACGGGAAGCCCATCAAAACTGCCTCCTCTTGTCAAAAACCAGACAAGTGACAAGTACAAATATAAAGTATTATCCACAATTCAGTATTTCTAATGTTATCACAATTACAGTCCTGCTTCCTATGGGCAACCACTTAACTTTTTAGGCTTGACCTTACAATAGCAAACCAAATGTGGTGTGACAAAACAAATCTGTGGAAGAATAGTTTGCAGTCAGACATCTGACTATACAGTCCCAAACAAACTTCTTTTTTTTATTATTTTCCCTTAGAAAAAAATGCTTAAAGAGTATTGCTCAGTCACTGATCTAAAAAACATGTTAACTTAAGACTGTGTACATATTTAGTGATTCCAGATCGTGCATCGGGAAGACGCAGGCAATTTAAATTGTCTGCCAACAGTTCAAGACTGTGGCTAATTCATTACTCACACATCTCTAGTTGGAGTACTAATTTAAACTCACGTGTGTCATATTAATTGTAATCTTGTTTCAAAGTGACAAGATAAATATCTCAAGGTACATAATATATTATGGACATAGGTCAAAACAAATGAGTGTCTAAAACAGATTAACACTAAATACATGCAATATGTCATGTTTGTAAATTAAGAAAGGATAAATTACATTAACATTTAACAGACTGTTCATTATACTTCATCTATGCTTAGGCTTAAATACACTAACAGATACTTTTCCTGCATATAAGGTCTCCTTAAACAACTCATAGAGAATATTTAGAATTGCATACTTGGGATACAGAAGCAGCAGTTCCCAGATGCTATAAAGAACAGTACACAGTGCTAGGATAAACAAACCTGGCACCCTGTTGTAGTTTCCTTGATTTATTCCCATTATTAGTAGGAGTGTAGAAGAAAAATTCAAACATATTCCCTGCTTTTCTCCTTCCTTCCTGTTACAAGATTAGTTAAACATATTGGAGACTATGGTTTAATTTAAAAGCAGTCTTGGAGCTTTTCCTAACAAGGAAAGCTTTGAGCCGCTTCATCAGTTCAATCACCTGAGCAACACACTGTCCTTACTGCACTTACAGAGCTCTATGTCCTGCTTCAACAACAGCCAGTGTCATGTGGAGGCAACCAGCCCGCAGGACATGCACTGCTACAAATCCCCTCTAAATGCAAACCCTTTGCCAGGTTCAGCAACTCACAGGAATGGCTTTGAGAGTGCTCCTAGGGAAAAACTAATGAAAGTGTATAGGAAATAAATATAACTGCTTCCGTGTCTGTAGAATTTGACCTGTCAAAGAGAGTTTATTCATATTTCTATTGTCACAAACGTGTTAAAAAGAAACGAAGTATCTCTATATTCACTAATATTCAGAAATGGGACCTTTTGTAAAAATCTGTACGTATGATATATGTACATCTGATATATGGATTCATCCTTTTTGCCATCTACATAAGAAACAGATTTTACATTCACAACTTCAGCTGCTATTCAGTTTCCTGGTTTGATATTATCACTTAAATACTCTTTAAAATACATTTCCTTTTGTTAGGGACTATTCTCCCAAATGCGTTATTCAGTTACAAAGTTAATTCTAAAGCAGCCTGGATTAGGAGCCCAGCTTCCACAGAATTTATCAGACAAAAATAGAAAGAAGAATACTTATTATATCACAGTAAATAAGTGTTTCATATCATTGTAATTAAATCTGCACTAAAATTTCTAGCTGTGTTAGTTGTGTTTCTCACCAAAAACTACGGATAGACCAGTTCTTGTACGCTTTCAAAAGCAAGTATAATCCCATCAATTCAATGAATCTGTCCATATAGCCAAAAATAAGTAAGTAGGAAGCCTTAACACAATTCATGTTTTAACCAATTTACTGAAAACAATAATAACTTCAGATTGAAATCACTGATCATGGTGATTTTATCAGATAAACTTTTTTTTCCCCTTGTCATGTAAGGATTCCATTGATAAAAGGAATAATAATAAAAGGATGGATTTAATTCCAGATGACATTTTAATTCATTCAATTTTAGTCACTCTGATGATAAAGCTATAACACTGCTTTCAGATAAAGAAAATCTGATGAGAATTATGTACTGAATGGAGGCTTTTCCGTCACTAACTCGTGCTATCATACATCCATCTATTTCTACAGAAGATTGCTGTAGCCTCAAACTCATTATTCAGATAAATCCAATCTGACAAAACAGTCTAAAACATGCATGAAAAAACAAGTGAATTTATAAATGTAGCTCTCAGCACTCACGTGCCAGGCAGATAGATACCTGATATGCCATCAGGTTATGATCACCGAGATAAAATTCTTTTATGAACATAGTATATGAGTTGATTAATGAGGCGGAGCTCTTGAATGACCTCCAAAGGTCCCTTCCAACTTGAATTATTTTATTAATATTGATATCAAATTACTTTTATGAAGTGTCCTAGATCATTGGAACTGCAGAAGGAGCAAACCTGAGGGCAAAAATGTGATCCAAAGAGTACCCTCCAGGGAGCCTTAGTAGAAATGACAGGAAAATTTAATGTTTTCAGGTTTTTAGGCAGGAGCAAAAGCATCTGCTTTGCATGTCTGTGGAAGCTAGAACAGAACAGAACGGGTATTGCCAGTGAGCACTCAGAGAAAGGGAAAGATGGCCAGCAGAAGTCTTTCACGAACAGCTCCTTCCCATGTTCTCCTGTTGGATAGTGAGATATGTGGAAACAAACCCTTTTCAGATTGATTTATTACTTCAAAAATAATATGTTTTCCATCAAATGTTTCATGTTATAAGTGATACTTTGTTTCGAGGACATAGTCTGCTCCCCCATTATTCCTGTAAGGGCTCCAAAGAAAGTGCAACAAAAGGTCAGTGCCTTTAGTCTAGAGCAGGGTAAATTTTTGCACTTTTTAAAAATAATTTGTGTTTGGAAACATCAAAATTTTGAGTCAAGTACCTTTCTCAAACCTGCTGAAATAAATGGAGACTGCATGCTGTATTTAAACAGGCAGAGAGATCAGGGGTCAGAGACAATTTTTGCAGCAATAATGACAATACGTGCAACTTTTTTTTCCCCAGGAAATTCTTAGATCTTGACATTTTGAAGGCAGTGAAGCCATTTTGCTTATTTGTTGTTTTTAGGAGGATTTTGAACTACACTGAGCAGATGCTAAAACAGATGGACACTGTCTTTTGGAAAAATGGGGAAAATATCTGATTAGAAAATGTCATGCTATTGTTTCTATTTTTTTCCAGCTGAATAAGCTATGAAAGGACTTTTCCTTATGTCATAATTTAAGGAAAATATAAATGATGACACTACCTTAGTCAATACCACATAAGCAGCTAGGTCCTGGCCCTGCTCCACTCCTCTTTTTCTAAATAGTGATCTCACACTGGGTAGCCCCAGTCTCTGTTTTCCCCTGGGGAAGAGCATTTCAGGGTGGCAAGAATCACAGCAAACTGTAGCTGGAGTCAGAGCAATCTCAAACAGGCAGGAGGCCCTATGGAGATGGTGAACCTTGCTCTGATTGTGGACAATGGCAACAACTTGGCAGGCTGAGTTGTTTGCTATATTTTGTTCTTTCACCGCCTGGGCTAAATGTTTTTGTGGGAACCCAGCAGGACTGGGAGAAGGAAAAAAGAAGAGATGCTACTCCTCACCTCTTGATTGTATCTTTCCCGACTACTGCTTGCCCCAGGGGCTGGAGGTGCTGTTGTTCTTCATAAAAGCCTCCCTAAAGATCCCATGTGTCCTTCCTCCTGGCCCTGCACCAGCCAAACTGTTTGCCATTCAAAATTGGTGCATGGGGACATCTTTGTTGCTTGCATATAGCTGTTTCAGCTCCAAATTCAATCAGCTTGAAAGCAAATTTATATCGGTGACTAGTCTAACTTGTATCACAGCCAAAAGAATTTCTGTTTGCCCTAATATTGGAGTTGTATGATAGAGATCTGCCCATGGAGGGGTTGCACATTGTAAACAGAGCACAAGGGGGAAAAAAGGGGATTTGTTAACTCATCTGAGTTCTGATCTTTCCTCTTCTATAGATGACTCATCTCTCCATGTTTCATCTGTAAATTAGATAACGGACTGGTCGATAAACCAGGCAATTTTTCTCAGGCTCTCCAGTAGCATTTGCTGATGTATCAGCTGGCAGGAGGATTCTCTGGTCTACTTCCTCCATCACACCAACCTGCCTTTTCCTTTTAATAATTGTTCTTTCTATCGTATTCTGTTCTATTGATTTCTATCCCTTGCTTCCAAACAACGTAAGAAACAATTGCAAACAGTTAGAATCACAGCCCTATGAATAACTGAATATATGCTTGATTGACTGAATTGGAAAAAGATTCATTTTAAGACAAGCTGGAATAAAACCCTGAAAATTCAATTTTATATACAGCAAAATACTTCAGTCATGTCTAAATGGACTACTTTGTTTCATATTTTTAGGTGTCTAGAAGTTAACAAGATAGATCTATTTTTACATAGAGATTCAGTTCCTACAAGAAAAGCTGTTTTGATAGTGGAAGCACTTTGCTTTTAAATTTTGCAGCAAGATGTTTCAGCAATGGATGGTTTTGGAGTTCTGTTTTTCTTCACTGAAAACAATCAAAATGAATTCAGGAAATGCTTTGTTCAACTCAAATTAGTAATTTGGGGTGAAAAACATTTCAGACAAAAATATTCACCCATCTCCTGTTTGAAACAAGTTTCTTTGTGATGTTGATTTAAAGTAAATGTGAAAAATTTGCTTTTGGTCCCAGTTTGTCCTTTGGCAACATGAAACCATGCTGTGAGTGCTTCTGATGATCTTTTTTGAGGCAAACCTGAAACATATCTGGGGTATGCTGTCTGGTGGCCTTATAACTTGTGTGAAGTGAAGCCTGTGAACTTGTATAAATTTAAAATTTTAGTCTAACTGAAATTGCAGCAATTGCAATATAGGCTGGATTTTAAACTGCTCATAAAGTTGCTGCATGAACTCCTTAACAACTTAATCAAAAAAAGGAACAGCTTTTTTTTGCTGCACAATCAGTTTGCTAAATTAATTTAAAACAATGGTGAACTGACAATATATAGACCACACATGAGAATATTGATGCAACGAAGTTATGTCCTTGCAACAATATGGTCATGTTATGTCATAACAGTGCCAGCTGAAGACAGAGAAGTTGTTCTAGCTTCTTTAGAGCAATGACTTTTTAAGCCAGTTTGGAAACAGATCAAAGAAATTAACTATCATGTTAAGTACATAACACTATGCAATAGAGTAAGAGTCTACCTTAGAATTTATGCCTTTTTCTTCTGTACAGAAATATGAAATATCCACTTCTTTTCCACTGTGATGTGTATCCACAAGTATTTAATATTTTTCTTCTAGGATAAGTCATATTCTCCATGCTCTTATTCTCACATAAAAATTACATGGAAAAATTACTGTGTACCTCCTAACGTATTTTTATGATGCAATAACCAAGTCCAACTTTTTAACAACTTCATTAAGCTGAAAATATTCATAATATCCTTAACTTCATTGTTCTCACCTTTGCCTCAGTATGCTCCTTGTGACTTTCTTTTTTTAGGATTATATGCTCCAGCTAAATCCTTAATTGGATTTAAGCATCGTACTAGTGGCCCTCATTCTCGTCTTTTTATACTGTATATAAATTAAGAAGAAAGCGTAATAGTCTGTCAAACAGTTGTTCTACCTCAGAAGTCACCCAGATAGGGAGACCGATAACTACTGGATTTCACAAAGCTTATCTTTTTCACAGTGTGTTTGTATCGTTTTGAAAGAATGCACCTACCTCCCTTCTTTCTTTCCATGTGAAGACTTTCTTTCATGTGAGTAACAGAAAAAATACACAGTCAAGAACTGAGAAGAAACCAGGAACAAACTACTGTGGCTAAAATAATGCACCAGACTAGTTACCCCAAAGAAACCATAGGAGGCAGTTGAAACAGCATTGGAGCACCTTCAGCACAGCTCCCAGCAACTTCCACCCCCATTACTCTTCAAACAGCTGTGGGTTATTAGAAAGAATCTTGAACGGAACCAAAGAGCCCTTCTTAGGGTCATTTCTTATCTGTTAATGAAGACCTGATGTTGCTGGAGAAATACATATTACAAAGGAATGATATTTCACTGCTGCTTGGTGGGTGACATAAGCTACTAAGAGTTCTGTCTCTTATCTGTGTCCTATTGAAAAGTTAATTTTATATCTCCACCTTTTTGTGATCCCTTGATACTAACAAACAAGAATCTTTGCACATAATTATTTGGTTTATGGAATCTTTTAAAATGCAATTAGAGTAAAGCAGATAAACAAAAATTTATTCACCTTTTAAAAATTTAAAACTTGCATGAATAATTAAAAATACAAATATTCATTATTTTGGGGGGAAAAAAAAGCAGCTTGAACAATTCTGGAATTATACTGTTAAATCACCAAACACTGCCAAATGAAATGAGTGAATGGTGAACATTTAAATTAATTCTAAGCATCCCTGAAAAATTCCTTTCGCCAGAGGGCTAAAGTTCTATGTGCAGTAGCATAGTAGGCACGAGTCAAAAGTTAGTGAATTTTAAAATTTCACACAAGATCAGTGTGAGTCCTGCAGGACTGAAAAAGTGAAAATATGGGACTTTTAATTCTGTGCTTTTGTGAATGTTTAGTAGCAAAGCACATTCTCTTTGGTCAGTGCCTTAAGATGCATTAAGAAAGCTTTCTGGAATTAGACATATGCTCCAAGACTGCAACAAAGGAAATAAAAGTGGAGTGAAAAGAAAACTGCTTGCCACAGAAAACATGCAGTGCCAGTTATTTATATAAACAAGAAAACCTCCCATTCTACTCTATCATTAAGAAGCTGTACAGAAAAAAAAAAAAAGTACATTTTTTCTTCCAGTGTACAAAGAGTTTCCAATTCTACTGTGCAGAGCAAAAAAAATGATAGCTTGTGGTACTGAGTCATGAGAAAGTACATAAATATTTTTACATGTTAGTCATTACTAGACAATAGATACTTTCAGTGAGATACATCCCAGCTGGGACACAAACAGCATCAGGTATTAATGTTCAAGATCTTATGTTTTGCATTAAAACTCAATGAAAGAGCAAAAATATATCAGGTCTACACTGGAATAAAATACACAGTTGTTTTTTCAAGTCCTAGCATCAACTTAATCAACCATGACAGCCTATCTGGAACCATACTTGCACAAATATTAAAGTGTTTATGAGTGCTACATAACACGATCACATTTTCTATGAAGTTTTAAAGAAAAGGAAAAGATTCAGCTAGAAAATAAAAGGCTGTCGGGGAGAAAGAAAAAAAAGAGGTAAATATGCATCCTTATTGGGAAAAAAAGAGGCTTTAACCCTCATTCATTGTGGAACCTAATCACAAGAGCTGCTATTACTGTATATTTATTGATAAAAGAAAATAAAAGTCTCCAAGTATTTTAAAATCTGGGATTCTTACCCTGAGGAGTACCAGAGTGTGACAAGCTGCACCCTACAGATAGATTTCAGGGCTACATTATGTGGTACAGAAATAAAAAAAAGAATTAAAGCTCTGCTCTTTCGAAAAACCAGCACACTGTGGTTTTATATGCCAGTCTTTGCATTGTCAGAGGAGGCTTAAGAAGCTATTAAGTAACGAAGACAGAGATCCAAAAGTTCATGAACTGATGTTTACTTATGTAAACTGGCATTTAAAAGAAAAATAGATGAACTACAGTGTGTAGAGAAGCATCTTGGCACCATTTGCATTCTGCAAAACCTGCATTTAAAATTAGTGGGTTACCGTAAAGCGTGGACTGCAACAACTGAGTCTCAGAAGCTAAAGTATAGTGCGACAGTTGAAAATTTCTGCAGAGCACAGTAAAATTTTTTAAAGGCTAAAATGCATCTTTTGCAATCCTGTAAATACTTCCTTGCTATTATCATTAATATTTATATTGTTGTCTCACTGAAAGTGTTCACAATTTCACAATTTTCTTGGCTTCAAGAAATCAGAGAGCTATGGGTTTTGAAAGGTAGAAAAACAGTCTTTACACAATCCTCTATTTCATTACAGAGGACCTATTTTGCTAGAACAAACAGAGCATGTCAAATGTCGTAAGTGGAAGAAGATTTTAAGCTTTGTCTGGGACAAATTTTGCCGAGCAGGAATAGCTGGCTTTAGCATTTCATTTGTGCCAGTGTAGTTAGTATCTGATCCAATTTGGATGGAAAGTGTCTGTTCCAAATGTTCAGCAGATGGAAGGGTGGTGAGTAGTCACAAGGAACAGGTTATTTCTATTACAATAAATTGCTTGGAAAACCAGGTATTCCTCCACTGCCACTGACAGATATCATTATAGCACAGAGTGTCTGTAAATCAGGTAGATTACTGTCAACCCAAATGTAAGGTCTCTCACTCTGGGTAGTGCTTCTTTATAAAAAACAGTTTCTTTCCAAATGCTCTGCTCATTGTTTGCGCTCAGGGCTGCGGTCACATTGTAAGGAGTTCACCTGGCACATTCTGCCATCCCTTCAGAGCAAGGTAAAGCTGATTGATTTGAACTGGAGATTTTGCCGCTATAAGGACTACACATTCATGCCCCTCTCTGTTTCACTGTTACCTTGGAAATTTCTTGTATGAAGGAAGTATTTCATAGTACTGTTGCTACTGCTTTTACTATTAAAAATAAAAGGTACTAATGGGAAAGGAACAGAATCAGTATCTCTTTCTTTTCCATACAACCACTTGTAATTCTCTTGGCATGCAAGCTGCCAGACACTTTGACTCATGCAGTCAGAGCTAATATACCAGTGTAAAAATAAGAGATACTGAGACAGCAGGAAGTGTTCCAGAAAAGCAGTCTGATCTTCACACAGCTTCTTTTCTCCTTTCTTCTACTTGGCATGCTGTATTTTGCAGCTCATTAGTTATCATATGTTCACTTTGCTTTCTGATTCTCATGATAAATACCTCTAGTAAAGAAGAGCACAACTCAGAGAATCTGCCTCCCCATTTTGGGTACTAAAGAAACTACTTTTAACCCCATCATTCTCAGTCCCAGATTGCAGTTGTGTCTTTGAGGTCCTCATCTCATATTCCATTTGCTGTAGCTTACTTAAAAAAAAAAAAGAAAAGAAGCAGCAATAATATAATCAACTTAAACTGGTAAGTATGACACTATTTCTTGGGTCTAGGCCATATCTCTAGCATTGTTTTATACATGCAGTGACAAATGTAGCAAAGGCTATGAGGTTGAAATATTGATTTAACCCTGAACTTCAATGTCTGTAGAGTGCTCAGTTTCATGGCTCTTCCTTTGGTCAATTGTACATAGAGGAAATTCTCAAAGTTCATTCAGAAACATCAGATCCAAGTTTCTGATTTCTTCTCAACTGAACAGGGAGAATTTTTATAATTTTTGCATTTTCATTTTTATAATAATTGAATACTTTCTTATGTGGTATTTGAGTGGAGCTCTGTATTACCTTTGTACAATTCTAGCATGGTGCTTTCTGTGACAGCAGGAAGATTTGTGCCCTAGCACATATCAGAAATTTAAAGCTTTCTGATACTGAAAGTACTGTTGCCACTGTGATTCCACCCAAATAAAGCCAAGGAGGTATGTAAACATAGCTTAGAGAGCAGCACTGAAGGCACAGTGTGGTCATTACAAAGCTTTCTTCCTGCTTCTGTTTCCAGAAAATCATCACTGGGTGACAGAAATATACTACAGGCTTAGGCTGTAAGAAGAACGTATTTTCAAGGGCAAAATGTGCACTATGGCCATTTCTCTGTCCTCTGGCTGTCTTATGGACAGCTCCTCATCTCGTTAGTTTTGCTTATTCTTCAGGGCTAGGCAGGGAGTTTCTCAGTGTTTACATAAACCTATGGTAGTGTCCAATATTATACTTCCATGGATTTAGTATGTGGAGAGCAGCTGCAGAAGAACAAGTTTGAACCCTCCAAGATTTATATGCTGATCTCAACAAGGCACAGAAGATCAGTTTTTTATCTCCTGTGGGGCACCTTCTTTTTCTATGTGTGCATGTTCATCTTAATATGTAGTCACAAATATATCTGTATTTAAGCCAGTTCTTTAAATATCATGGGAATTGGATTGAGACCAGTTCCCACAGATGCAATAGAAATGGAAAATTAGGAACTGGGAAGAAATCCAATGTATATGAATTATGCTTCTTCACTTCCGCCAGTTTCCGTTTACAAAGAGCCAGAGCTGAAGATGCCACTCTGAAGACTGCAGAGTCTAGCACTCCAGTGAAACTATCTTATCTTCTGTCTCTATATAATTATTATTGCTAGTTCTTACAAAATTTTACAATAGTAATACAATATGAATAATTAAAGAAAATAATATTAATTTCAGTATTACAATAATACTTGCTTTAGGAAAACTTGCAGTCCTCATTAAGTTGTCCAGAAACATTTTCCTTGCTGCTGTTGTTCAGCAGATCTTTTGTACCCTGAAGTGCAAGCATGAGGATTTATATTCCTGCTACAATTCTTGAATATTATGATACTTCACATTGCAATTTTAAGTATCCATAGAAATGGCTTATCCCAAACCTTGTCCATCTCCTCATCTTCATGATATCATACGTAAACAAGATCCATTGACCAATGCTGTTTTGCATGAGAACATTTCTCAAACATTAAATGGTTTGTATTCTGCCAGAGAACTGTTTCTGTTGCAAACACACAGCCTCAGGGGCAGCTCACAAGGTGGAGGGGAGTGGGATACAGCCTTTTTTTAGAGTGCCTTGTGCATCAGCGTTTGCCCTGCTCACTTACAATGCAGAAGGCTGCATTTCTCTTCAGAGCAGGCTGCAAAAGATGATGTACTTTCAAAGCTATCTGACCAAGAAAGTTGTTCAAATGTACAAAAACCTCTTGAACTTCTTCGTCTGTGATGGTAAAATATTAACTTAATCCTTCAATTATAAGTTTAGCTGGAGATACAGTTACCCGATTTGAATCTGAAATACAACACACGTAAATGTCTAACAACCGCTTTTACCCCAGAACCTGTTGTCCAGTTTCAGAGAGCCAAGAGCAATCAGAAATCTGGTTTTATCTCATTCTTTTTAGAAACAGTGTACTGACATCATGATGACCTTTTAAATAGATGGTATATTATAATGACTGAGTGAAAGAAAACATGCATGTTATCTGTCTGAGCAAAACATCTAAATCCTAGTGTTAATCATCTTTTGGTTGTCCCTGTGGTTCTCCAGATGTTAATGTTTAAGCTTAAAAGTCTATCAGCAGCTGTGACACTTCTATGACACCCCAAGGCTCATACCTGGGTGTGAAGCTCAGTGTGTTAATGGGAACACCAGAGAAAGACTTCTGCATGATCTGTTACAACCAAATCTGACTGTATGTAAGTTCCCTATGATATGGCTCATTTTAATCTGAACCCAGAATGAAAATAATCTTTCATATGTTTTCTCAGTAACATACTCGGTTCCTGTACAAATGCCAAATGTTTTAATGAGTTTCCTCATTTTTATGAGCCTTTTTACTTCTTATTCTGAAGCTTTGTTGAGACAAACCTCAGAACAATAAGAAATTCCTAGTCTCAAATATCCTCACATAAACTGAATGACTAGTGTTAAAGCTTTTGTAACTACAGATCCTATGAAGAATAATTTTTCCAAGATCTGATGGTGAAATAGAACCTGTGGGGCCTGTACTTCAAGGGCAGTGTAATATCGGAGGTGAAATATCAGAGGTGTAGTATCTGAGCATAACTACTGACAGTGTGTCATCTCAAACATGCCCAATGTCAGAATTCCACTGTGTTCTCCTATTTTTAGTTTGTCTGTTTACATTAACTAAATTAAAAGACATAGTCAAAACCTCCAGGCATTGGATGTTTTTTTAATAACAGATAACTATTATTTGCCATTGTAGTCTGAAAGTCTTCCTAGACTTTCTTCTAGAATTTCCCTAGAATCACTCATATCTTCAGAAAAAAAAATGAGGCAGAATATACAGAAGATCTGTAAATTGCCTTCGAACTTTTAGCCAAAATTTAGCTGTCTCTTTGTTAAAGCTGCTACTGCACCAGTACTTTGGAAGATACCAATCTCTAGCATAAGTAGGATCATATTAGAACATCATTGTTCAACATTTAACTTACCTGGAAACACTGTGAAATGCTTTACAAATAAGGGAACATAGTAATGTATTTCCTACATATGTTATTAGCAAGTAAACACAGCAGTTTATACAAGCAAAAGTTTTTTAATGGTCTGTCTTTACAGCATAAGCAGAGTCCAGGAATTTACACTTATGCTTACAGAAGCGTAGTATAAGATCCCTAGCTGACAAGATGATAGGTAGCTTCCAGCACAGATCAAAATAATTACCATGAAATGGGTTTCGGACAGTAGCCAAGGGTTCAACAAGATCCTGTATAACAGGGCAGAGGAATTCTCCCGCTCTCCCCTTCTGATATGTGTGTTTGTGACTGGGCTGAGTCGTTAGCTAGTTCAGAGGCGCTACCCAGCAACTCAAGGAGTCTCTGGGAAAAAGGTAACATCAGCGAAAAGGGAAAGAAATCCCTATCTTATTCTGCCACTGAAATCACTGGAGCTGGCATAAAAATTAATTGTGTTTCTAACAATCTATTCCATGTGACAAAAAGGCCTTTTTCCTTTGAGTTCCTGTTCCTATGAACTCCAGGGGAAAAAAAAAAGAAAAAAAAACAGGGGCTTTTGGGGGGGGGGCGCGCGGAGAAAGAATGTCCTGAAGGAAGAAAAAGAAGAGCCCTATCTGGGGATCTTGGAAGCAGAAGGAAATACGATCAGAAAAAAAGATAAATCAATTTAATTTGAGACGACAAAACTGCAGGCAGGCAAGAGCAACACGAAATGACTGTAGAAAGAGTCTATCAAAGCTTTTATGGTAACCTTTGGAAAGTGTCCATAACAGCAGGCTCCAAGATGGGCTTTTAAACCTTTTGAAGTTTTTTAATCACTAGTCATAAGAGTTTCCCAGTATTTACTTTGTGAAATTCTTCTTTATAGTTGTAGGAGAGGATTGGTCAGGATATGTTAAACCAAGATGTGCAAATGCTTCTGAATTTAACCATTCCAGCAGCAGATTAAGAGCTCTCATACTGTGAAAGCAAACCTTGCTGCTCAGGCAAAAAGATATGATAATTCAAGCTCCAAAGACTGGTCAAATAAGGAGTATAAACATGTTTTAGGCAAGTCTCTTTGTATAACTTAAAACTTCTGCTCATGTCTCTGCCAATGCATCCTCTTCCAGGAATATGGAATCGAGATCTTCCAAATTTGGCTTTGCATGTTTTTAGCAGCTTTTTACAACTGGATCAGACATCCAAGCTGATACCATAGCTCTGTTTTTCTTCACTGGGTTACTGCAGATTGATGACAGATTGAAAAACAGCTTTATATGGAAAGAGTTTCAAAAAGCCTCCCAAACTGTTAGCAATTTATTTATTTTTCTCCTTACTGTGGAAATGTTTTGGCTCTGTATTGCAAGGTAGCATCTTTAACTGGCACCATTCAGCCAGTTTCAGGCCATTTGGTTCTACAGGGAAGCTCTAGCAGCCCTCTGAGCAACCTCCAGAAAGGGACCCCTTGAACACCCAAATATTCACATTCACATCTTCACAGACTCCCATTATTTTCTCAGAAGAATCAAGATTTGGTCACTTCAAATCACCTGACCGGAGTCAGACAGGAAAGAAATATGTAGTAGGCAGTATCTATGCAATCTATACCCATACCATGTAATCAAAAACAGTCTCATGAAACCCAGCCATTGAGTGTGCTCTGGGTGAACCAGAGCCCATTCCCGCTCCACCTGCAATGTAGCCTTTTTTTTCCTCTTTTCTGATGGACTTGTTCCATGGCACCTGACAGAGTGCTGGCCCTGAGGAAGGGCAAGAGCTGCGGAGGGGAGGAGCAGTTGTATGGGACATTTCCCCCCTCCAGGGAGCTCTATGAGTTGCTTAGCTTGACAGCCATGTAGCTGATGGGTGCATAACTCCTGCCTTGGAGCCAGACCAGAGGGAGAAGAAGGAACAGTTACTGTTTCATTTCTTGTGACAAAACAAGAGGTAAGCCAAGATCCCTGCGTGCAAGATGCTGTGCAAACAAAACATTGCTTCTAACCCTAATCTTCTAACCCTAATCCACTCTTAGCCTTTACAGTTTAGCTTCTGAGGTGTGGCTAAGACTTGCTTCCAACAGGCTGGCCACTTTTCTTCTTTCTTAACATTATCTATATCTATGCATGTTTTATAGGTTAGTAGTATGCTATTTTCATTCTTTTTTGCATTCTACCATGAATATGTTTAGTACAGTTCCTTTAAAGCCAGGCCTTCGAGAAGATTTGTTTCTCTAGAGCTTGATTCTTTCACATTCATGTCTTTCTCTGGGGAACAACATGTAATGCTTCCAAATATATTAATTTCTAAGTTCTTCACTTTATTTAAATACTCTCATTTTGCATTTGCATGAAAACAACCAGATTCAATACCAGATAGGCTAAGGCAGGGGTCTGTTCTCAAAGAAGTGGCAACTCCAGTGCAGTGGTCTTGTTTCATGCCACCAGCACCAGGGAGCAGCTCAAAATCCCCTGAGAGTTGGCAGGGCTCATCATAGAATCATAGAATCATTTAGGTTGGAAAAGACCCTTAAGACCATTGAGTCCAACCATAACCTCAGGCTATGGTGGCATGGCGGTGGCAGTAACAAGGACACTGCATCGGAACTGAACTTCCTCTGGATGAAAGTTGCTTCTACTGCTGTCTGTCATAGGAAAGAAACTAGCTTTGCCTGGTGTCAGGAAAAGCAACTACAATTTAAAAGGTAAATAAAGACAAAGTACATAACTGGCGGTGGGTAAACATCTTTAAAAGATCACAAGTCAGAGCTGTGCAGACAGAAGATGCACAAATGAACCCCTTTGAAACTGGAAATAATCATAAACTGTCTCCACACATACTCTTCCTTCTGTGTGACTTTCCAGTTAGCTAGAGTCACTCCTTGCTATGCAGCAGTCAGCTAAGCCACTGAATAAATGCTTTGCCAGGTCTTCTTGATTTGTTTGTCTGATGTGTCTCACTTCCCCTGCAAACTCTCACCCTTGCTGCTGGGTGGCCACGGCCTCTTCAAATCTGGGATGCATCACTGCATACTGGATTTGCTGCATTTAACACAAAAATTTAGCCACCGACATTCACAAAAGTGTCTGTGACCCATGCACAGAAACTTAGAGAAATAAATGTTTCGGAAGACAAGGAAATAACTGGTAGAGAAGGAGCTTGATCCTGCAGGGCAAAGAATGAGGATTATTGTGTACATTTCGACGAGACAAATGTAATGAACAAAATAAGAAGGCACGGACTATCTTATTCTTGCATGATTGCCCCTTCATAGCTCCCTAATTGATGCATGACCATGATTATCAGAGGCAGATGGAAGAACGTACAGCTAAGCATTCATCTGCACAAAGAGGATCATGGTTCAACTCATGGTTCCCTAAATGTGCTCATTCACTGCCCACGCCTTGAACTTCTTTTAACCTGCACGCTGGCAAATAGGTGGGTGGGGCTAAGATTAACCTCTATTTAGGGCACAGGGATCTACTTCATCCACATGTGACCTGAAGCGCAAATCATCATGTCCCTGGGTCATATCACACAAGCAGCTGCTGGCTCAGAGAAGAGAGGGTGTGCCATCAGCCATGTTCCACCCTCAGAAAACGCTGATTACACATCCGATTTGCAAGTTAACTAGACCAGTGTAACTCTCATTCTTCAGATGAACGGTACCTACGTGCAGGCACATACTGAAGTACCCAGCATGTCCTTATTCATAAAAGATATTTTCCATTATTTCAAGTGCAGAATGATTCCACATAAATTTAATTTTTATATCTTTTACCATCCAGCATAAAATTTTAGCTGGTTTTTTACTACATAATTCCTATTAAAATCATGCATGCTTTTGAAAGTTTGTTTCCATGTACTGGTTCACATAAAAGGGCTTAAAAACTTTTAGACAAAACTGCCCCTTTTCAGCAAGTCCTCAGCTTGCTCTGTTTCCTCAATAGCACTGAACACTTGACTTTGAAGGTAGGTGTGAGAAAGGGAAAAATACTTCCATGCTGAAATACTGCTTTCATTGATGTAAAAACTTGGAAATCAAGCAGAGTGCCAGAAGGTAGGGATAGATTCTAAAGCTAAATGCTTTCCAGTACTTTCAAACATAAATATCTGTTAGATGAAAGCACAAGACAAGAAAAAGTAAAGACCATATGGTTTCAATGCTGTCCATGTGAAAACAATGCCACTCTTAAAAATAGTTAACTGATGATCTTTCTGAATTAGATCAGACATCTTCCTGCCACTGAGGGGAAGAAGACACGATAGTGCATGCCACACAGTATGTGTTACAGAAAAAAAAATCCTTGGATGAAGCATCTTATATAGGTAAATAAGTTATTTTACTGGTTCTAACAGCTATTTTTATAGGCATTTCTGTGTTTTGTTGGTTGCTTGGGAAGAGGGAGAAATGAGATAAAAGAAGTATAGAAATAGATATTTAATGTCCCAAAAACGGATTTCTCACAAGCTGTGTAAACTTTTTATGCTTAAAACCAATGGATTTTAAAATTTCTAAAAACTAGTTTTTCACAGAACATTTACAAGAAGCTTTTTCTGCTTTTGGCTCTCATAATATTTAACAAAGAGTTCACAAATTTCTGCTGCCTATCTCTGAGTTTGACATGTTAAAAAACATTGATTGATCTCAGATTCCTTCCCTAACGCAAATATTCCCAAACGGAAACCTCAACTAGATTACAGATAGAAAAGCACTGGACAAGGTTTCTGGGGCAGCCAGACAAGATTGCACTAGATAAGGATTTTTCAGATTTTAGAAAGTGATGGTGACCCTCTTTTGGATCACCATCGTGACCCAAACATGACATCTCTGGATCAGCTGAGCTCCTGTGGGAGGTGGGAAAAAAACCTGCGCCCGATTTTGAGTGTTTTCTCTTAATGCCCTTCAACCTTGTAGTTGTCTGTAGGAACTGCTCAGCCTTCAGCAGTTACAGCATTGGCTTGCCTGCGGGTAGTGGAGTCACTTGCAACCACTAGTTAGGGTCTGCTTTCACTCTTCTACCTTGGCAAAACTGGCCTGCTGCTAAATCACTCTGGTATAAAATACTGTGTGACCCTCTACGAAGCCTTTTCTCATCACCTTGGGAATCACAATCCACAGTATGAGAACCTCTGACCTTGTCAAGCATATTGATATGATCTTCCAGTGTTTTACATTGTGTACAGGATTGTGTCAGAAGTTTGGAGCTTGACTTTCCAACCACAACCAATGTATAGGTGAACCAGGTGAAATCACTTGTAGATTTTTGATTTGCACCTGAGGGCAGTGCAAGGGCTCAGGCATACGCTGCTGCATGACTATGCAGTTTGGCAGAGACCCTGCTGCTGCTATCAGCCTTCTCAGCCCATTCATTCTCCAATGTCATTCACATCGTTTTTCCTGTAATGCTGAACGGCAAATAAAACTGTATCCACCAACCGTAGGCACTGAGATTTTGCTTTGCATAGTTCTCCACCAAACTTTTTGGCTGCCTTCAGCCAAAAAGTTTTTTTCTTACATTCTTTGTAAGAAAAATACAGAATTCCCACGATTTGGTGTTGAAAAAGATTCCACAGCACTTTTTGGTGGGGAGAAGGGGAAGCAAAAAAACCCCAAATGACCAAAGAAAAAAACACTCAGAGGCATCAGCATAGTATCTAGGACAGATTTCTGGATTTAATTTTTCCTCTAGAAACTAGGTTTACATGTTATCTATATTCATGCTATTTACAGTATCAACTGGCAATACATGTCCTTTATTATAGCAGCATGTGCAGCTATGTGCAATGCTGAGAGGATAGAAGTAAAGGGGTTGCAAATGCAACATAATTCTTAGCTATTTATTGTGTTAGGATTACATGGTAAAGCTGGGAAGTGGGGAGGAATGTAAAAATTGTTATCTTTATTTCCATACGCAACTCACTGTTTACCTTATGCAAATATGGCTATTGTTATTTTTCATTTCTTATGGATTAGTCAATAATCTCCCAAAGAATGGTAAACCACAGCAAAATCAACTTAGTACTGCAAACTGCACTCCTAATGAGCTGAACATTTACTTTGGTGTTTCCTTATACAAGTCATATTCTCGTAACAGGAAGTCCCATGTTAAAAAAGGAAAATGTTAACTGGAAAAATACAAGCTACTCTCTGTTTTGAGAAAGACCTTGAAGTCTTTGTAGAGTAGCAAAAGGATGTGGCTTTAGTTTCTTCCCATATCTGAATGTGGGAACTATAAATAGTGAGTAAACTGAAGCACTTAAAAAAAAAGAAAGAAAAAAAAAGAAAAAGTATGCAAGAATAGCACATGATCAGGAAATGAAAAGGACTTTACATCTTGACACACTCAGTCCTATCTAGGGGAGCTACCTTGATCATTGAGCAAAGATCAGAGCCAAGATGTATAAAAGAAAAAGTTAAATTGCTCTCATGACTAACATA
Source organism: Fulmarus glacialis (assembly GCF_000690835.1). NCBI lineage: Eukaryota > Metazoa > Chordata > Aves > Procellariiformes > Procellariidae > Fulmarus > Fulmarus glacialis. The sequence goes on along the minus strand of NW_009233605.1, from coordinate 10,343 downwards.
ACACATACTTCTTTTTCTCTGAGTTATTTTTACTTATTCCCTGAACATAAACTCATTACTTTAAAATTGCTTTATGGAAAACTGATAGAATTTTTTCATCAAGAGTCTGAGGTTTTCAACTCATAGAGTCTCTGTGGATCTTTTATGCTGGACTTAACAGGAAAATGTCCCCTGATGAAAACATAGCTACAGCAAGAATGACACAAGCCCAAATCTCATGTGAGGTGAAAACATAAACCATATTTCCAGCCTCTATTTTTTTCTTAAACACAGCATCTAGTGAGCTCAATCTGTTCTCAGATTGAGTGAAGCTGTGATGTGAAAACTGAAATGTTGGGTACTTTTAGGAAGTGACCATTAGCTTGGACTCTGAAAAAAATTTTCCATGTCCTCTGTGTATGCAATGTGACAGTAATACCCCTTGCATTTCTGGGGCTTGCTTGTGTTTTGTTCTGAAATTAGCTCCTTTTTTTACCCTTATTTTGAAATGCTCTCCATTTCTTAATGTTGAATTCTTACAGTTCTGCTTTTTTTGTTCCTTTCCCTTCAGATATAAAACAAAAACATTATACTTCAGGCATCTAAACCCAAAGCCTTTAATAAAGTTCATGAGGATTTAAATAATACTAAGGGCTTGCTTTTTGTTTTAACTTTCTCTTGTCCTCTAAAGTGCATGCCTTTTCCACCATGCTGATTATCTCTGAATTTCTAAAGGGCCCATCAGAAAGGGACCTCTGAGTCAAAGGAGAGCAGCCTTCTCCTTTTTACAGGATGCTATCTGAATGAAGACAAGACTTTGAAAGATGATCATTGCAGAAGTTTGCCCTGGCAGCTCTTCAGGAAAGGGATTGATATCCATGGCCTCATATTGAAAAGATGGTGCAAATGCTGCCATTAAAAATGTTAATCCTTCCTAGCAGCTGAACTTATAAAGGGAAACAGCCCTCGTGGTAGCAGGATCTCTTACAGAGCTTACTCTTAGGTAAGGAGTGCTGACAGCGAATTTTATTCTGCACTGCAGTGACTCTGCAGTGGAAGACCTTGGTGTGTATTCTACTATATTCAGAATAAGTTGGATTTCCTCTTCTTTCTTCTGGCGTGTCTGGATATTGAGGTGAAAAAAGACAGGTTCTTTCTAGCTAGCTCTTACTCCAAGAAGTCAGCATTTCTTGGTGACTTAAGGAGAAGCAAGGAAAATTCCAATGTGTGAAAAACCTCACAAAATCAGTTGGATTTGGGTACATGCATTTATCTGACTCCTTTGAAAACCCTTTCTTAAACTCATGGAGTGATCAGCAATGTAAGAATATATAAAAGAAATTAAACAGAGTAGAGTATCCAACAAATTGAAACATGGAGAGTAAGAATCAGACCCTCCTTTGGAGGACAGTTGTTCTGTGCTGACTAGTAAGTCACAGCCGATGTGGTTCATTCCTGTTTAACCAGAATTTCTTGCTGATATGGACTTGATCACTTTTTTGGTATTTGTAGGCAACAAACAGAACACCTGAATAGGGATTGCATTAAATTAAGACACTGGATAAATGCTATAAGATATTGGTCAATTATCAACCTTATTTTCACTCTAATGGAGCAGAGGAAAATCTATTATTATAATAACAGCTATTTGCTCAGTGGGTTTACTTAATGGAATGATAAGAATTAAGAGAGAAAGTCCTGCTGCCTTAGCACAGCAAGAAATAATTCCCATGGCTTGAAAAAGGATCTGAGAGGATAAGACTGCTAAATATGGCAATTTACTCGAGTAAAAGTTCCTAGAAAATCCATATATTATCAGCTGAAAGCACTGAAGGCACAATTACCAATTAAGAATACATATAGTCAGATGCTTATAAGCTAACTTCAAGGAGAGCACTTGCAGCATGACATGAAAATAAAAATTATGATGTTCTCTTTCTCTTCATCATAATGGCTACTTATCAGTAAACGCAGTTCTCTTTTATTTTCGTGAAGCCAGCAGCTAAAAATAGTTATATATATAATTAGTAGTCAGTAGTTGTGAATATAATTACACAAGTATAAACTTATAAATATTGTAGTACTTACATTTAAACTCATAAGGAATCCAGTGCTGTCTGTATTTCCTATGTCTTCTTGTTGTTGAAGCAGAATAGATTTGGCATCATCTTTTAATTTTGCACTCATTCTGCGTGGAAAACAGTAGGAGTAACTTAATGAGATTTTTGGTTGCTCAGGTCCCCTGTTCCCGCAGTAACAATGTGATACTTTGTCCACAGATTTTAAGTAAAGTTTATGATTCTCTAGTATGAGAGTTTTGTTATGTACATACCTGTCAGCCTACAAGATAATTCTGGAATGTATTGTTCATAGCCTTCTTTAACTCCCTGCTGAAATGAAACTTCATTTCAGCAAACAACATTGCCTCCATGATTTCTGTGCACTTTCACTGAAAACTAATCACACTAGATATAAGCCTGCATTCTGGTTTATCACAGGAAGGACTGTGCCCCAGAAAAAAATAAACTGTAAAATAGTCAAAATATTTGCATTGTTGATGCGACTCACAGGGATGCTAATTTTGAAGCCAGTGCATTTGAACTAGGGAAACCTGAAAGCCAAAGAAGATACCAGCAGTGAGGTCTGCAGCTCAAGCATGCATCCACAAGCACAAATCATCCAAATCACAAACCAAAGCCATGTGGGAGCTGAGCTGTTGACTCCCTTCATGGCATGATAGAAATTACTTGGCCAGAACACCTTGGCGGCTCCTGTTATAGACAGACACAAGGACCAGAACTGTCATCACTCAGTCAAAAGAGCATTCCTCAGGAACTGCAGAGAAGCTGAAATTTTACATTAAAAAATGGATGTCAATGTCCAACTATGTACATGAACCCAAGGATTCATTTCATTGTTTGCCTGCAAAACCCAAGACTTCCTAATCTTTTCCCTGCAATTCTGGCACATTGTGTGAACGCAAATGTAACTAATATGTTAGTTAGGCAGAAAGCACTCTGCAGTGTATCAGGAAAGAATCCCATAGAAGCAGATTAACAGCTGTTCTAGAAAACCAAACAAACCTCTAAATTAAACGCAGCTTCACTTTGATGCTGATGAATAAAGTGCTTTTGGTGCCCTTGAGATGCCTTTCTCTAAACAGAGGTTCCCATTGTGACATTCCTGTACAGAGCAGTAACAACATGGTTTTACTTTCTGTGTGATAAAGTTGTGTGCTTTAAGTCCGACAATATTCATGATACCTTGCTGCTTATCAGCACTTTGAACAAAGCTCTTTTTTTCACTAGAAAACAGTACTGATACATTATTAATTTAAGAATAAAATTGCAGGTTATCAAATGGTATTTTAGAAGATGCTCTCAAAACACTGAGTTTTACGATCCAAAATAGAGATTTCTAACAGTTAATAATCTAGTTAAACATTAAATATCATTTGCACAGTGCCACTATTGTGCAGTCAGTCACAATGCAGTCTAAATAATATCTAAATTAAAGTTTTACTATTTCTGCTAGGTGTATCTCATTATTATTCTTACTACTCCCCTCTAATTTGTGGACCAAGAATCCAGCAATTTTACACAACAAATATTAGCTAACAACATAAGTTTTCCTATGCAGGAGAGTAAAAGAATGACTGACAGGGAATATGATAGTGGGATAATCATCTGTTGAATAGTCCATTCAAAATAATTCTCAAATTATTAATAGACCTTAACTGAGTTCTCTTACGGAAAATTTTCAGTGGTGTCAAAGCTGTTATCCTCAGCTGATAAAAGACATCACATATAAAACCCTGACTTCAATGAGACTTCATAAAAAGAAAAGGAGAAAAACTTGAAAAGATATTTAGGAACCTGATTTTACATACCCATTTTTTAAATTCTGGCTTCTTCGTGACCTATATGAATGCAACTTTGCTGAATATGAGAGTTTCTTGGATTTGGATTAGCTAATTTGATGGATTAGCTAAATCACACTCTCCACATGCCTCTCTCCTCGATTAGCTATACAGAGAGCCTAGGGCAACTCAAATCCTAATTTAAGCACTTCCTGTAAAAGCCAGATGCTGAGTGGGATTGATCCATGCCTCTGTTCATGGTGAGGTGGGCCTTCCAGGGGAAGCACAGTCAGATGAAAGATCATTTTGATGTAACTGTGCTGCTGCTTCTTGACAACAGGCAGCCTCTGCCTCCCCTCTCAACTTCACAGTGTTCATCCCTACAGCAAAGAAAAAGAAACTTTGGCAAGGTCCCCACTGACCCCAGTGGGACCAGCAGGCAGGTTAATGGCAGCATCTGACAAGATCCAGTTTTCCTTTCAGCAGCAAATACAACTTCTGTAATACCTCAAAGACTACAACATAGAAAAAGAAATGCAGCCCCATGGAAATTAGTGACAAAGTACTGACTGTTGGCTTCACCATGTCACCATTTCATCCATGTCTACAGCCCAGTTTTCCTGCTAGCTGAGGTATCTCTGTACCACAGTGAATTGCTTGTGGTAGATATAATATCTTGCTTCAGACCCTCACCTTGAACCAACCCCAGCACTTATCCAGCTGCTGCCACGGCTCCGGGAATCAGCAGGGAGCCAAGGCTCTGATGCACACCAGTTGTGGCAAAAAACGTTTCTTTCCCTTCGTTTGAATTTTTAATGTCCCACTGGAACATGCTCCCAGATTAACACATTTCAGTACATCCATATCCCTGAACAGAAACTACAGTGGTTAGTCAACCTTGTGGGAAGTCAGTGTTGTCCTCTGACTTTGTGTCACTCGATGGTCTGAGTGACAGCTGCTCAATTCTCTGCAAATGTAGTCATTACATACTATCATATATTGCAGGTTTTGTCATGCACTTTTCTATAGAAGGTGCTGAAAACATAGAAATCAGGTCACTTGAAATTTCAGTATGCCTTGTTTTCTCTGAAAGCACTTACCTTGTTAAATTAATGGTCTACTGGTGGTGGCTAAATGAAGCCTTCATTATGTTATCTATCACCTCTACTGACTGCTTCAAATAAACACAAGACTCCATCCTTCTCCTGAAATTCGCTGTCTATATTTTTGTTCTTGGCAAAATTGGACACTTCTTCTATCATCTATTAAGCAAAGTCCCAGATGTGTTTGCTGACACTTAAAAACTCATAAGTAGAAACTGTTTTGCTCATAATAATGTTTACATGATTAGATACATTTTTAATTAAAAGTAGCAGAAGACATTAGATCATAGAAATGAAATAACCGCCTCATTGACTGATTTATTAGAAAGATTTAACAAGAACATTTTACTCCAATAATGGTGATAGCACCAGTTTCCTGTTTAATGGATGTTTTCAGAGCTATTTAGCCCACAAATATTTCAGAGCTATCATCTCAAGCATAATATTAAGTTGTTTCGGAGGAGCTATATAGAAATAATCAGAAATACCAGATTTGAATTACAAATACATCTTTTTCCCCTTTGAATCTAGGTTGGGAAAGTTAAAAAAAGGTTCATTTTATTAAATGTTAAACATAAATTGGAAAATGCGAAGATTGAACAAATTAAATAATTTTGAAACAAAGGTGTTACAAATAAACATGATAAACAGAATAACAGCCTTAAGAGATTACATATGATTTAAAGTTAGCTGCAGCTCCCATGTCATCGTAACTTTTAACGTAAAGACCTATTTGAAGAGATGTTACCAAATTCCAAGAAGAAAGCTTGGAAGAAAGTAAATATCGAGAATAAACTACTACTTTGCGATTGATTTTCATATCAGTTCTCTGCATGTATTTTATTCAGGCAAATTATTTCAGTAGCAAAAGATATTATGCAGAATCAAGTTTCTGTCATGATCAAAAGACTCAATAATGTATAAACTAATGCACTACTTGAGTCTATGAGTTTTATTTGTAAAGGCTTTGTCTTTGTGAAATGGTTCCTGCCAAATAAAGAAGTAACTACTTTAACCTCATGAATGGTGAATCGTTCACCAATTATGAACAGATTGTCCTCAGGTGCCATGTAACTTCATTAGGTTTTTCTCAGTTTGCTTTGTTTAACCTGCCCCGCACATCATCATCTGATTCTGATCACTGGTATTAAAAAAAAAAGTGGAAAATAATGAAATCTTTCTCACTGATTTTGAATCACAAACTTCTGAAACTGGCATAAATTCTAAGGTGTTTTATCGCATTTCTCAGCAGATCCTATAAGGCAATGATGACCTGAATGCCAAATGGTTCCATAACTGGTAGGAACATTGTACAGTCAGTGAATGAAATCACTTGGGCATTACTCATGCTTGTATTACCAGGGCCGTTATCCCTTTGCAAGCATTCATTACTGCAGTGATTCAAAAATAAAACCAACTTCACAGCCTTCTTTTAATTTAAAAGAGATTAAATAACTATCCGTATGAGGAACATATCCTAGCTCCATAGCTATTTGTGCATAGAAAACCAATTTAAAAGCAATAGAGCAAGCTGGCAGTGGTACAATATAATAGCTCTTCCTTTTATAATACTACCCACAAGTCTCGCTCAAGCAGACTAAACATTCTTCAATGATTGTCAAGTATTTGAGTTTACCTGGAGTATGAGAAATTTTGATTCAGAATCTGCAGCAGAGACTGCAGAGAAGATGGAATAGTTTGCAGTGCATGACAACTCTATCCTGAGCCAATTCTTTTGACATTTCTACAGTTTCAGTGTGGACCCGACAAATTAATACCCGAGGCAGGTTGTAACTTTGAAGTTAAATGCGCAATTATTCCAGTTGAATGTAAAATGTTTTCATAACATGAAGTGCCTGTGAGGCAGCAATTCATTTACAAGACTACAAGATAGAAGGTTTAACATCAGTCATGCAAATGGCATTTTAATCTTTTCCCATCCTGAATACTTGCAGAGCCTCCTGGAAATCAGTAATATGACCATCTTCAAATGCTTTCCTTTTTTATAATTAGAAAATCTGATTCTCCTGCATGATTAGGAATCCTCTAGCGACAATTTCCCTAGTGCTCATGAAGAGAACAAATGCCTCTTTTAGCGGGTGTGTAGGATAGATAAAATAAATGTCATTTGTAGGAACAGGACTACATGCGAATGGTGTGTGAAACCGGTAGAGCTGGACTTCTGCGCACGGAACCCTGACTATTCTATTCTGCCTGTAATGTTAAATTTACACAGTTACAGACAACAACAACAACAGAGCCCAACAAACACAGACATCTCTCAACAAATAGAGCAGCTCCCAAAAGAAAGCTAATGATTGAGGTTGAGATTTTGTAGCAGGAATTTTTGGCACAAATGTGAGGCTGATCACCTCTTACTTTTATAACTCAGTGCCTGTATGTTTGTATACACACTGCATAAAATTGTATATCAATATATGAAACCATGAGCAGAGAGATAACCCACCCATCCATTAGATACAGACACACGGTAAGTAGACCTAACCCAAGAACTCTGTCATTCTTTCTGGTAAAGAACAATCTGAAATCTTTTCCTCTAAGGAGAGGGATGGAGACAGATTCTGCTAAGAGAGGTTGTTTGCTTCATTGGGAGCCAGGACTATCTTATTCTCCACCACTATTTTTATGGCAGCATGTCTAAATGGATGTTTCTGATTCTTTTAGGTTCGCTAAATTTAGGCATTCAGTAAAAATGAATTTGTTTTTCTGTTCTGCATATACTGAGACTCTCTTGCAAAATGATCCTTTACACCTATATTTTCACTAATAGTGCTAAAAACAGTGTGAAAGATATCTCAGGGTAGAACAGTACTCAGATGTAAGGAAGAAATAAAAATGAAGCAAAAGCTCTTCTATTTCCTACTGTCAACAACAGTGTTGTTTTGCAAGTAAGTTTGGGAGTAATAGATTTGAATTCAAGTTCCCTGAGAGCCTTGTGTATAAATTCTCACATGCGTGTGTGTGTGGCTTGTGAACAACACTATCACCTATTTTATTTATTAACTAGCTGTTTTATTTATTACATTGCTGTTCTAATTTTGAAGTGACAAGGAACGGCAACCCATGAAATTCAATTCTTGGTTCACAAATTGCACATGTATCACAACTCCGTGGCCACAGATTTGTTCTTCAGTCGAGCAATGTTTAGTGCTGCCTGAAAACTCCCCATGAGATTCCTGGCTGCTGGCACCAGAGCCCTTCCCCAGACTGCCTGTTGAGAAACGAGGGGACAGGGAAACCTCCCCATCAGCAACCATGTTCAACAGTAATGTAATGCCAGATGTGAGATCTCACTCATTAACACTGAGTGAGATCCTGACCCTGAGGAAATCAATGACCCCAAACAGATACATCCCCTGAGACATGTTTATAACGCAAGTATGCTGTTGACCATGTTAGCATTAATGTGCATCTAGGGAACAGAAAGCCTATACTTATCAAGACAGTATAGACAAAGTATAGACAGTATAGCATAGCAAGGCAGTCAGCTACATCTTAAAATATATTTGAATCAATTGCTAATATGAATTAATATAAGTCAGTTCATATTCTATTGCCAGTTATTTTAAGGCACTGTCCTGAAAATGGTTGGTTGGATATAGTAAATCACAGTGACCCTAAATTTCTACTTTAAGTAGATATGTCGTGATCAATCCTATAGAATAATCTTAGGGCAATCTCTCTCTTTGCATTTAGAGTTATTTTTGGGTTATTTTTTCTCTTTCGTATTTATGAAGCAGAAGAAAGTAATATTGAAGCAGATGGTCATGGCAGAACACTGATTTCAAGTAGGAGACTGTGAGTCAGCCTGTATCGAAATGCAGACAGGATAGATTGGGAAAGAACAGGGACCTTCTGATCGGGAATTCAAAACTCATGTAAAAGGGGAGCCTGTGAATGCTTGTGGATATTTCGGACAAAATGGGAACAGGTGAGGTTGCCACCGGGAGCCCGAGTGGGCAGCGCTACCCGGAGGGAAGGCAACAAGCAATTTTTCTGGTGCTGGAGAGAGGCTGCAGCATTGCCCCAGTCCAACTTGTGCTATTCCTCACAAGGAAGTGCACACATAAATCATGCCATTTTGTAAGAACAAGTATTACAGCCCCTGAAATGTTGAATGCAATAAACTTTTTTATTAAAATTCACAAGTCTATATTTTTTTCCTTTCAGAACTAATATGTAAATGTAGATAAGGGCTGCAACTTGAGGAAGAGTCTAGAATAAATCAGCAAGAGTTCCTTACCTTCCAGAGGTGTTTCTGTATGTGTGGCAAGCCAGAAAAATGCAGAATTAATGACAAAAAGTCACACTTCCTGTATCATTCCTTCTGTAAAGATCTTGTAATGAAGTCTGGATCTTGAGTCATGCAAGATTTTTTTTCTGCGCTTACACATTTGTTATATATTCAGGTTTCTGCATACTACGGTATCACTTTCAAAGATATTTGGCCAGGTCAGTTCAGACACTCTGGAGAAAATACTTTAAAATGAAGCAGGTGAAAATTATTAGAAAGTAGACTTAAAAAAGCAAGCCTCGGTGTTCAATTTTGTGCATGTATTCATGGAGGTTGAAGCAGAAAAGACCATCAGATACTGCTGTCTCATGACTTGCTAAACACCTGTTAACCTGACGTTTTGGGAATTACTAATGTGTGACTTGCATTTAATTAAAGCCTATCCTACTGAAGATCATCAATTCTTTATTTGAAGGAAATGTGTGACGATAAGTACATGACCTCCAAAAGCAACTCATTCTAGCGGTTCATCTAATAACATCTAATGCTCATCTAAGGTTCATCTAGCATGCCTCATTTAAATTTGTCTGGCTTCAGCTTCCAGGAGCTGGTTCTTGTTATGGCTTTTTCCACTAGGTCAAAGAATCTGCAATATGTATTTCTTCTTTTTATGCGGCGGCTATTTGTGCATGGTAGTCAAATCACCTCTTCCCAGCGGACAGACTGAATTCTTTGCTTCTTTCATTCAGAAACTTTTTTTTTTTTTTTTGCACCCTCTCGTGTGGTTTTTTTTGCACTTTCAATACTCCTTTAAAATGTGGATACTGGAATGGAAGGAATTGTTTCCGTATCATCCTTGTCAATGAGAGATTCGGAGTTAAAATTGTTTCTCTCTTATTTGTGCCCTACATGTATGTATTTAGTGACAGCATAAGGGTTTGTTTATGTTCTGGTTTCAGCTGGGGTAGAGTTAATTTTCTTCCTAGTAGCTGGTATAGTGCTGTGTTTTGGATTTAGTATGAGAATAATGTGATAACACACTGATGTTTTAGTTGTTGCTAAGTAGTGTTTATACTAAGTCAAGGACTTTTCAGCTTCCCATACTCTGCCAGTGGGGAGGTACACAAGAAGCTGGGAGGGAGTATAG
>NW_009233604.1:3348-5105 GCF_000690835.1 Fulmarus glacialis | reverse complement strand
ACCCAATAGAATCATCTTAAAAGTTACCACGGCTGGAGTTCAAACCCCATGTCCCAGCAGGCCTAAAAATGCAAGTCCACTTTGGGACAGATACATTAAAATCTACCCCATGACAACAAAAATTAACAGCAGCTTTAGCAAGAAAGATGGGATCTGAATGCCTCTGTAAACCGATATCCATAAGAAAAGTAACACACTGAAACCCCTAACAAAGAATACAATGCTTTATGAATACTTACATAGCATATGTTTTGCTGGTAGCTTTAACTCCTCCAACAGGGATTCTTCTAACAACGACCGATGAGTTCTCAGGAATCAGGGCACTCTCATCTGTGTATTCTGAAAACAACATACAATTCATAAGAATGTATATTCATATGTAATTACATAGCACTTCAGAGAATCCCTTTACAGATATAAAAGCAAAATTTTATATGTAACATCGTGCTTTTATCTAACATCGCGCTTTTATCATCTCAACACACTAACAGTACATTTCAAGAAATCTTTGGGTTTGATAATCAAACATAAGCAGCAAAATCTTTTTCATTTTTTTAAAACAGCTTGAATGCCAACAGCAAAACTGTCTCAAAGGTCACAAAAGGAGAGTCTGCTAATGCATGAGGTTCTTTCCTGACCTAGCTTCAGTTGCTTTTGCTTCTGTCAGGCTACAAAACCGACAGATCTTTGGAGAAAAACAAATCACAGCAAAGTCTCACCTGCCTAAACCAGATCCTAACGTCTGACTAGCTCGCCCTGCAACAAAACAGGCACTTAGCTAAAGCACGAAAACTCTGCGCCCCTGCTTTCATAGCTGTTACCTAAACACGATTCACCCATGCCGCCAGGGCTCAAGACTGACAGGGCACAGAAGGGAGCCTGCCGCCTCTGTCTGTTTCTCGGAGCTTAATCCACCAACAACCACGCTTCTCAGCTGCTCAGGGCTTTACATTTAAATGGAAACGAAACTGGCAGCGCTAGAATTTGGATCACAGACATTTTGGGAGTTTTTTGAGCTTGCTTTCACAAGTCGGGCAGAACTGGCTCACGTGGTGAGCCAAGTGGTATCTCCCCTCTTAAGCTAATCATCTAGTTTGAATTAACCAAAGGGACAGGAATTCTTTTGATTCCCTTTTTGCAGAGCAGAGAGACCCAAACGAAATTGCTTTCGAAGACAGCCTTGAAAAGCCTTTTGAAAACAGGGTGTGCCTGAAGCTCTCCATGCTTTGCTTTGCCTTACACCATGTTAGTCTTCTGAAGAGGAGGAAAGCCGCCTGACCTTTTACATGAGGCCCAAACAAAAAAACCAACTACGTGAGACACTTGGACTGAGTAAGCTTAAAATGCAAAGATCTCTCCATGAGAATGGCTTTTCTGTTGTACTTAACACAAGCTGGATATGACTAAATATTTTAAAGCATTATCAGCAGCCATTCCCTGTAATCTGCCTACAGTTTTAAATATTAAAAGCCCTTACCTTTGCAGAGCGAATCAGAATGATGTTCTGAACACCAAAGATGCTGTATACCTCGTCAAGCTCTGTCAGGGTGGTTTTGCTCAGTGATCACACACAAAATAGGAATATTTCAGCATTTATGCTCCATGTTTCAGTATATTATTCCTATGGGCAGGAACCTCTCTTAGAGCAAAACATAGCTACCAGAAGACATATTTCAACCATGAAATGAAAATTTTACTTCTATTTCCAAATGACAGAATGCTTCTTCAGAAAGCTGAGAAATCATTTGGCTGAACCT
>NW_009233604.1:0-2747 GCF_000690835.1 Fulmarus glacialis | reverse complement strand
ACTCAGCAAGAGTATTCTTTCTGGTCCAGATCACAAACCACTGGATTAAGACCAGTTCAGAGTCCCATTGTTGGTGGTTTTTTTTTTTTTGTATTTTGCCTGATAAGCAGAATAGCACATTCTCAAAGTGTCTGGAGTCAGAACGTTACAGAGCAGGAAAGAGTACTCAAGAAACCGGAGGTCTGGAGTTTGCAGTTCTTCCACAATATTGCGAATTTATCATAAAAGACAGGTCAAGAAATTCAGATCAAATTAAAAGGAGGCAAGTTTAAATGCATCATTCTTGATTATGGGCTTTTTGAAGGGAATTCTGCCTTTATAGAACATGCCTCTATAGTAAGCACAGGAGAGGACACACTCCCCCTCCCCCGCCTTTTAAAATAGGTCCCATTTTGCCTTCCCAGCATCTTAGAAAGAGCCCACCATATAATTTTTTTCCACTGATATTCAAAATCCTGTTTACTTTTAGCTTATATTAGCATTGCTTCTGTTACCAGATTTCCATTATGAAAAGTGACAGTTTCTGAACTGTAAAAGGTGAGAGTACTCGAAAAAATCTGAACAAGTAGGCCACCTCCACTCAAGGTTCACTTTGTTCTTTCCAAGATCATTTAGTCAGGACTCCTGCACAGACAAAGTTATAAAAAACCAATACTTTATGTCCACATGTAAGAATTCCAAACATCCCGTTTAGGCAGAATAGCCGGGTCCAGTTTTTTCCTTTATCTTCTGAAGGTGAGTTTAAGAATCTACATCTGATTAATAAAAAATGAAATTCACGGTTATGCATATAAACCAAAAATATGGCATACATATATATCACACTGAAATGTATTCTCTAGCTTTGCTCTGAAAACCACTGGGGGATTTTTGCCTTTTCACATGGAAAAACACCCTTACGAAAGCTTCAGTAAGCATCTGTGTCACTAATACCAAGTTTAAAACTTTATACTCATTTTACAAAGGTCAAAGTGCAACACAACCTACCTAGAGGAGGATCTTGTCACTGTTAAACAAGAGTGATGCTCTTTAAAGTATGAAAGATACGCCTTCTCTAACTTCACCGTTAGGCAACACCACATTTAACAGAACCTAGTGAAACAGATGCTTTTTATTCACTGGATTCCAATTACATACGAAAACAAAGCAACACACTTTGTAAAACTGGTATTACGTATATTGGAGTAACACTTTATGGGGTAACATATTTATGAGCACAAATTTTTCTTCTAAAACTTTGCTTTCTGTTCCTCACCTGCTAGAACAGAATCCACATGTTTGGCCTATTTCAAAACATTTTTTCTTCTGGTGATAATGGCTCCATCACAGTTTATTACCATCCAACATCCTGGTTTCCAGGCTCTGTTTTACACAGCCCCAACTATTACCGTAGTGACGTCAGCCAGTCAGCCATTCAGCCCGCTAGCATTTGTGAAGCTGAAAGTATATTAACAACTGAAGACTAAATTCAGAGACCCTTCTGCAGTAAAGCCCTTAAAGCAAATTATTTTCAAAAGCTCTTGACGATTTTATTCAATACTACAGGAAAAAGTCAAGACTTCTGAAATGGGTCTCTACCTACGTATGTCCTGCAATCCAATGGCATCCCTAAGGCTCCTGACATTGTGCTGTTAAGTCTCTTCACAGACATTCTCCTGCAAATAGTTTAAATATCTGTAGATTAACAGCGAGCTTTAGGTCTAACCACTTTAAAGGCTAGGGCTGAAGTTATAGTTACCGCAGCGTACATATTACTCTGTTTAAGTTTTAATATATGAAACAGGAAGAGGAAAAAAGCCACTAGTACACATTTTAAAGAAAAGGCTGTTGTAAGAGTGTCACAGAACCACATGAAAAAAAAAAAAAAGACACTTAATGTTTAAGGAATGAAAACACTTTACAAGTCTTTTTATTTGTGAAAAGTCACAGCCCAAAGTCTTTAATCACATTCAAACTTATCGAGATGGCAGATTGCCAAACTGAAATACCCTACTAAGTAATAAGAAACCATTATTATCTCTGAGAATCAAGCACCTTTCATTAGATTTAAAAGAATTTATGACTTCTCTAAGAACATTTCTTACACATATTCACCGTAAATGTTCTGCCATAAAACTTCAGTACTGCCCTGATATGGTTAACACGCAGTACCAGGAAAAAAAACCACAGTTAGAAATGAGTGATGAAATGATGCTCAATAGCATCTGAATGACAATATCTTTGGTGTAGAAAAAAAGTTACATTAACAAGAATTTCCAAAGGATAATTTAGATACACTCATGTGCAGGATAGCTTTAAAGGGTCTGCAGAGATTATAACACAGATCCAAAATGCTGCGGGTGAGCAGTTTCTGCAACAGCCACAAAAAATTAAGTCACCAAACCCACTTTTTTTCTTCAAATTAGCCATCTGTTCTATTTCTATCACTTTCAGCTTTCTCTGTATCTGGCAAGCTTGTTACTGTAAGATATCATCCCAGACTTTTTTATCATTTTACCTAGAAGAATTCCAGGAAACCAAAACTTTTGGAAGCACTGTATGTCACACATCAACCACGTATTCTTCTACACCTAGCTCCGCATCTAAAACACAGATCTGAAGGTAGTTGTCAGAAGAGCAAGGACAAAAGCACAGCTCTGTGAGGCCCCCAACGCAAGTCACAGCTACCGATCGTGGCCGAATCGCATCGGCGCTTCCCAGCCCGCGTGATCTCCGGCGCCGCTCGCCCTCCCGGTCCCCCCGCACGC